>NW_017308436.1:75928-117808 GCF_000935625.1 Nanorana parkeri | reverse complement strand
TTTTTTGGCGTTGGGGTCCCACCTATTCCCACCTAAAGGGTTTGATATTAATTGGGGTGGGGCACACACTTTTTTATATTGTTTCTGTGGACTGTTAAAAAGAAATAATAATTTTTTTTTCTAATGTCACTTTGCTGCAACGAACATTAGTTCGTAAATATTATCTAACTCATTCGAAAGTAACGAAAATTTCCAATTCATCCGATTCCGGAACCGAATTGACTTTCTGACTCAAATCCCGAAAAAAAATAACGAAAAATCCGAAAACGAACTGATCCAAATTTTTTGCCAGAGTACATGTCTAGCTGAAACAGTATACTTAAGCACTGTTGTCCCTGATGCAGTCCATGATGCAGTATAATTTCACTAACTGAAATATTTTCCAAACAGAGTTAGAAACATATACTTTTAATTTCATAACGAGAGGACTCGCGGATCTTTACACACACACACACAATAGGTTGGACATGTGTCTTTATTCAACCTCAAATACTATGTAACTATGTAAATATTCATCTTTAAAATATAAAATGTTATATTACAATAAAAATCTAGGTAGCGTATGAGATAAATATATTGGCACTATAAGGGTGAAAGACAGAAACACAACTCACAGTCCTGGACATTCAGTTGCATAAGTGTTGGCCAACAATGGGAAAAGTGGAGAGCATCCCTGAATGTTGAGTAACATATAGCAGCTCAGAGACATCTGAATAGCATGTCTAGAGATTATCATTGCCTTTCCTTTAAAGACCATGGTCCTAATCAATCTGGAATTTTTTTTTAGCAGATGCAGTTAGGGGAGACTTTGGTCAAAACTGCAGGAAGAGAGGCGCATAAGCAGGGCCACATAGCCAAAACACCAATCTCACTGTTCCCTGAAACTATTAGATTCAACCTGAATGCAATCAATGCTCAGGTCAAATGTGGCATGACCTTCCAAATACTGAAGCTCAAAAGAGAGCTTGGTTTGTATGTGTGTTTTTTGTTATATTTTGAAAATCTTTAATAAACATTTAATATGAAAAAAAAAAAAAGAGAGCTTGGTCCATCCTGAGAGCACTGATTTGGGCAAACTAACTAGTGTATGCTATGTGTTAAGTGAAGCTTGATGACTCGTGTTCTTTCAATCACTGCAAGAGTTTTGCAAAGATTTGTCTTAAGTGTAAAAAAAAAAGGTTTCTGAAGTAGAAACGTGTCAGTTTTATCATATATGATGGGAGAACAATTTCTCGTGCAGTCATGCTTGTGAATACAGCTGAGCAGTAACAGTGGGTGTTGAGCGGTACCTAGAAAAGAGGAAGGAACTTTTTATCTGTAACTAAATTCACAGTACAAGCAGCATGAAAAGCATTCTTCATGTTGTGTATAGATAATATAACATACATATATAGAGATTTTATTAACTATCTAACATTAGGTCATTCCGGTAGTACCAATAAATCGAATATAAATAAATCAGCTAGTGGAGGTTTTGATGTTTTCTTTTGTACAGGTGAAAAGTTGAAAAACAAAATCCAATGTTACGGCACTCACCAAAAAGGGGGGGGAGGGGAGGACAGGTGGTCATGGAACTGAAAGGTAAGCAGGTGTGCAGCTTCTAGTATAAGCGGACCCGGGTGTCCGACAAGTGGTGTGTAAGGACAAAGAAAACAGAGGAAGAAGCGCTACAACCAAGGGAGGTGTTGTGTCAATGGACAGGAAAAATGGCTGCAACTGACGGTTTTGCCTGTTGCGATGGGTAGATGTTCTCTGTGTCAGTTGTCGCTTTTCCGATGGTGTTGGTGTAATCCAGGACAAGAGGATTACACCAACATTCTCTTTAACTTACCAGTATCAACCCACATTTTTATTTCAATTTAATTTCATTAGTATGGCCAAGGGCTCATAAAATTGAATGCACATCCCTCAATCCCCTTTCATCTGGAACACCCTAACCAAAAGTTCTTTCAGATTGTTGAACTGGACTAACCATAGGTATACTTCAAGTTGAAGGGTAGGAATAACTGGTGTGCAGCCTGAGAAATATCACTCACATAATTGGTCTTCTCTTTCATTACACTTCTGATCCTTCATACACATGTGGCAAGGCACCTTCGTATAGGTGTCTTATTGCTAGCATGCCTATTTTGTACCTGCTTTGTTCTGCTTTTATAACTTGGCCATAATAAGCAAAAACAACCTCTGCTCACGATGAATGGTTTTGAAAGCTTATTGAGAAGAGTTACAAAGTAAACATAAAGATTAAATAGAATATAGTAGAGATTAGGAAAGGATGTTATCTTGACCCACGGAGGTCTTGCATTTGGTTGCCATAGCTTAGCATTTTCACAGGTACGCAAGGAGACATGTGACTATGCAAAAATATTGTTTCGTTTCAATTGTGGATTTTTATTGCTTTCGTTTTTTTTAATTTCACATCCGAAATTTGATTTGTTTCGTTGTTCGGATTTCAAATCTGTTCGATTTTTGTTTTTGGAACTAAGTCAAATGACCGTGCATGTAGTGCAACCCCCAACAGCCTAAAAGACACATCTAATAGGCCAGAGAACAGCAACATGTCAAATTTAGTTTCGTCTTGAACAAAATTCAGGACAGTTGTCATTAAAGGACCATTCAGATTCATTCACATTCGGACTTGTTCAAATTTGGATTCATCCAAATGTCAGAATTTAACGAAATTTGTACGAATATCCATTCAGAACGAAACAAAATTTGCATGTCTAGATACAAGCTTTTAAAGACAGTTCAGTTGTCACGTAAAAACTCCTTAAATCATTTTTATGTTAACTCATTAAGAATTTGCACAAACCACACGCGTAACATTTGCAAGATTTGCAAGAAACATTGATTTCTGTTACCACAAAGGACTCGTGGCACTCCTACATGTATTGAAGATTGCTGTGTAATCTTTAATTCATCAATCGGCATACAGCATATGTCTCAGATATAATCACTAACATATTTGACACATACTTGCACTTAATCATAGAGCATCTGTTCTATGTTCTATGTGGAGGGGGAGGCGATGCGGAAAGTAAAGGATGAGGAGGAAAATGGGCTGTTTGCTGCTGACTATTTACACTGAGGTGCTGCTCCTACTGCTGCATAATAATGTGTTTCTTCATGTATGTGGTATCCAAATGACTGGTATTTTTACCATGGCTGATACACCGCAGGCAGATGCTGCAGAACACAATTATGCTGCCGGCAGCAGATACATAAAAAAAAGCCCACGCTGCAAAGCTCTGTGGACCATCCCTGAAGATAGACATGACCTGTACCTTGGCGGTATTGCTGCCAGATGAATTAGGACAGCTGCTCCTTCCACCAGTTCACTGCAAACTGCCCCTAAATACATTTCTCTCTCACTGCTTTTCTGCCTCTCCCTCAGCACTTTCCTGCTCTCCAACTGTTGGCACCCATGGACGGTCTGGCACCTCATTATCCACCCCCACCTCATCGCTGGAACCCACTTTGCAGTAAGCGCCAGCTGCTGAAACATCACTGCCTCTTGCTGCCCCCAGCCTGATGCCCCTTCCCCCACCCCCTTCCATAGCCATGGTGCTATCTTTCTCATCCTCAGTATCTGAAAGGAGGAATGTTTGCACATGACCAAGATCAACATCCTGCAGCAAGTCAGTGTTCGAGTGATGTAATAATTCTGGTTACTCCCCATTGCCAAATTGCAGAGCTATAGCTGGATTAGCTAAGGAGGTGGAGGAAGTAGAAGGGAAGGAAGAAGAGGGTGCACTAGCAGCGGCTGCAGTTAACTGCCTGATCTGTGCCTGGGAGGAGGAAGAAGAGATAGCTTCTTCAGCCATTCAACTATCTCCTGCGCATGTTGTGACTGTATAGTACGGCCACTCTATAAGAGAAAAGGAAGACGTGCCTGCCTCTACATGTTGAGGCCCAATGTGAAACTTGAAATAAAAGAACATTTGAAAACCCCAATAAAGGAAAAACAAAAAACAAAGGGGAGAAGTGTTGGTTATGTGTTTAAAATAAAGCAATGAGACCTATAGCATACATATAGATAGAACTTCCTGTATATCATAGATATAAGCATGCATATTGAAAACTAGCATAGACTAGCATTGCAGTACAGCGCCATCTACAGCTCAAAAGACATAATTACAGTATATGCTGTTGCAATTCTACCAAGTAGGAATAGAGGGATTAGGAGGTGGTGATGGATGAGGAGGTTACATTAGCAATTTTTATTGGATGCGACGGAGGAAAAAGCTGAACTAACTGAACCCATGTTAGATCTATGGGCAGTCAGATGTAAGTAGACATGCGTCCAATTACATCTGATTACCTCCAATCCATCCTATTCAGGTCCATTTATTCTGGAACTAGATGTAGTCGGGGGTAATCAGATGTAAACAGACGCATGTCTGCTTACATCCGGCTGCCCATAGAGTTAAATTGGGCTTCCGATCCTTCCATCTGAAGGCACTGTCCGTGTGAAAGGGTTCAAGACTTTTCCCTTTTGTTATCATGAAATTCAGAAGGCAACTATCTCACCCTACATGCTGGATAGAGAACCCCTCAAGGAATAGCAGAGAGATAATGTCCCTTGTAGAGATATTAGCTTATGAGACTGCTTTTTTTATAGTTGTATTTTTATTTTTACTAATGAAGTGATTTGTGTCCTTTTTCTCATAAGCGGATTTTGGTGTCTCTGCGGTGAACAGCCAGACGTTACAACGCCGTAGCTCTTTTATCGGAACACCTTATTGGTGAGTACAGTACATTTGTAATGACATAGAATCATTGTAGATGTCCCTTGTAGTACAGTAATCAGAACACAAAAAGCAAAAAACTGAAATCCATATAAATCATCTGTACAGTGAAGAAATACATTTTAATTCTCAGCTGCTATGATAAAAAAATCAGTTAAATAATTTAAGGCCCGCATACATTATTTAAAGGAGAGTGGTTACTTAGAAACCAAAGCTTAGGAATGGATCAGTGCGCTAATCTAACTAGCATGTTTCCAATGGGTCTGTCAATGTCCAGAATAAAGAAAACCTGTACTGAGAGAAATTAAGCAGTTGCCACTGCTGGGCTACTAAAAAATGCTAGTAGCCTGTATGTCCCTGTCTTTGGTACTAGCTGAGCCAGTGACCCATAAAAAGCATAAAGATTAAGGCCCCGTTCACACGATGTTGTGTTAATTGCCAAATACCGTGTGTTTAATGCACGCTATCACACAGCACTCCTAGCGTGCATTACTGTGTGCTAGGTGCATTGCATTGCCATTCATTTGAATGGCACCCCAATGCACCACCATCACCACAATACACGGTATTGTTGAACCACGCGTCGTGCTGCAACATATGGCCGCCCGGAGATGTGTTGGTGTGCCATTCAAATGAATGGCAATGCAACTCACTTAGCGCGTGGTAACAAAGGACTATGCGATAGCGTGCGTTCAATGCACAGGATCGTGCAATTACACGCAAAACACGATGGTGTGAAATGGCCCTAAAAGTCAGAATCCCAGATCTTTATACTTGTTCCTGGTTAGTAATACAGAATGTACTGAAGCCTTTGAACCAGAATGATAGCCAGGCAACCAGCATTTTTTAAAGGATTGGCCAGCAGTGGCAGCTGCCAGCTTTCATAGTTCCTCTGTACAGCGTTTCTTTGATTTTACAATAAGCATATGGTGTATTCTCAAATCACAGCACAAGAAAACTGATACTGGTCAGACTGATACTGGTCAGACTGATACTGGTCCAAGAGCGATCGCTCTTGATGAAACGCGTGTCGGGTGGAGTCTTCTGGGGATTTTTTTTATGATGTTTCACTCCTGTTTGGACTGCTGAGTGGAGTTTCCCGATGAATCTGTGTGGGATTTTTTGCAGATTTATCCTATTGTAAATGTAAGTGCACTTGTTTTTAAATGAATTATGTAATAAATGGTTTTACACTATGATGTCTTTTAATGTCCTGTTTATGACGAAATATTGAAAGAGTCACCATTTCAGCACTGATGCCATTGGTCCTGTCTGTGTGGTGAGAAGCCATCTGAGAGATAACATCAACGTGGATTGCTTGCTATGACCAAAGTATATTTATACTAGGTCACATTAATTCTGGTGAGTGCCATATCTGAAGGGGCACGTTGGGATTCACTATCACTATGAACACTGATGGAATGCTGAGAAGAATATATAAAGATTGGGATTGAATTTCATTTTTTTTTTTTACAAAAGGTGTTTGTGTACCCAATTTTGGTCTTTCACACCATTTATTACTATTTATCACTTTTGTTGTTATTATCACATTAATCAATTGGTTTAGAGCAGGGGTGTCAAACTTAATTTCTTTGCGTGCCGCATCAGCATTATGGTTGCCCTCAAAGGGCCGGTTGTATCTGTAAGACCATATAAATGTATCTACTCTTTATCATATTAAATAATTGCCTCTGCATTTGATTATTACTGGTTTTAGTAATAACTTAATAACTCTGAAAATAGAAGTCGAGGAAAAATAATGGCAATTAGTGTAATAGTGCAGACTCTCAGGTGGCTGTGCAGGTTCTATGGCGAGCTGTGCGGACTCTCAAGTGGGCTTTGCAGGTTCTATGGTGAGCTGTGTGGGCTCTCAGGTGGCTGTGCTGGTTCTATTGTGGGCTGTGCAAGCTCTCAGGTCGCTATGCAGGTTCTATGGTAGGCTGTGCAGGCTCTCGAGTTGCTGTGCGGGTTCCATGGTGGACTGTATGGATTCTCAGGTGGCAGTGCGGGGGTCTATGCTGGGCTGTGAAAACTCTCAGGTAGGCTGTGTGGGGTCTATGCTGGGCTGTGCAGACTCTCAGGTGCTGTGTGGGGTCTATGCTGGACTGTGTGGACTCTCAGGTGGGCTGTGTGGGGTATGTGGTGGGCTGTGCGGGGTCTGTAGTGGGCTGTGCGGGGTCTATGGTGGGCTGTGCAGGTGCTAAGGTGGGTTGTGCAGGTTCTATGGTGGGCTGTGCGGACTCTCGGGTGGCAGTGCGGGGTCTATGCTGGGCTGTGCAGGGTCTTAGGAGGGCTGTGCAGTCTCACCATGTCAGTCTTGGCAGGTGCGGGTGGCATGGATCCACAGGAAGGCTGCTGGGACTTTGCTAGGGACCTTGGATGCCTTCCTGTGAAGCCCGGCACCTGTTTACAGCACCGGCTTCAGAGAGGTCCGAGGGTCACATGAAATGGCCTGGCGGGCCGGATTCAGCCCGCGGGCCTTGTGTTTGACACATGTGGTTTAGAGTGTATCACATAGGGACTATTATCAGTTTGCTAGCGCTGTGATTTGAGAATACATTCACTACCTGCTTTTTGAGGTCACTCAGCAGCAGCTGGTTTATAGATTTACACATTATATATAAGTTTGTGTTCATTTAGGTGTCATTTCAGCACAGCCCTTATTATTTCAATAAGCATATGATGGTTAGTTGAGACAGAAAGTGAAGGGAAATAACTAAAAATCTCTGAGTTGTAACCATAGAAAGAGTTGAGGGGACACATGTTCTTGCAACAGCTCTCTTAGCTGGGAAATGTGTTTGCATTGGAGAGATTTCCTCTAATTTCCGGTTCCATCTCCAAAACGGGAAGTGAAGGATATGAGCTGCAAAAGAATAACCTAATAGGAGTTTACCCTTCCCTAATCTAATCCTGGGGCATGAAATACAATGTAAAGACTTAACGACCTGTTGGAATGGACCACTGTATATATTTCTGACCTTGGGTACAATATTGCATTACAGATAAAAAAAGAACACATACAATGTCCTCAATTGGGAAAAAAAAAATTTTTGTGCCACTATGTCAGTGCTAGAAGATTTTTTTACCATGAGAAGTAGCTTTCACTGTCGATGGTTCCAGCACTTGAAAAAGTATTGGCCTGTTGGAAGTTAAGTCGAGGTTAGGGCAGTGGCGTCACAAAGGGGTGCGGAGTGTGCAGCCCGCACCCGGGTGCCACCATTGGAGGGGCACCGGCACTCCAAAGCAAATCCAGTACGTCTATTTATTCACATACTTGTTGCAAATGCAAAACACATGATACAACGTTTTGGGGTCTCACAGGATCCCCTTCATCAGGCAAACAAGTGATCACTTGTTTGCCTGATGAAGGGGATCCATTGTTTGCCTGATGAAGTGATCACTTTGCCTGATGAAGTGATCACTTGTTTGCCTGATGAAGGGGATCCTGTGAGACCCCGAAACGTTGTATCTTGTGTTTTGCATTTGCAACAAGTACGTGAATAAATAGACGCACTGGATTTGCTTTGGAGTGCCGGTGTCCATCTTTTACTTATACTTTGATGGAAGCCACCCGTTGACACCTGCTGCACCCACTTCTTATCTCATGGGGCAGAGCTTCTGAGTGCGATGGGTACACGGACTGTACCACTGGAGGGGCGACAGCAAAATGACTGACTGTCACCCACTCTGAAAAGTCGGGCACTCGGTCATGAACTGAGAGCCCGACAGTGTCAGGAGAGAGGAGGGGACCCAGCGGCATACTTCATCCCGCCAAGTGAACGTCCCCTCCTCTCTCTGCCGGCGTCAGCATCAAGATGGCTGCCGGCAGGCGTCAATAAGATGACCGCGCATGTGGTGACACCCGGCCTCGGGACGCCCCTGGGTTAGGGTCCAACTTTTGGAGTTGTTGAGGATAAAGATTAGATGAGGTTGAAGTGTATCTAAAACCCCAAAAACAATGCTACATTGCTGCATTAGTTTTCTTTTTTTCTTTTACCTGGTGATTCGACCACTAACACACTTCCTGTCCTAGGTGACAATGCTTACACACTGTGGAGTATCTACTGAGATGCAGCGTTGGTACCCTAGGAAAGTAAGTTTGTTAGTTCTATAGATGGTGTTCCAATGGCTTACTTTACAGCAACAAAAAACGATGGTGGTTCTAACCCCTCACCACTCTATCCAAATAAATAAATTAAAATTAGTTATACTGTAACTGTTAGGGGTCAGGTGACCATGTGAAACATTTGATTTTACTCTTGTTTTTACTTTAAAATTATATAAAATGATTTAATTTCACTATAAAATTATCTATCAGCACTGTTTGTTGAAAACCAACATACTGCTTATAAGGTCATCACATATCACTGATTTATTAACTAGACTGTTAAATGATTATTTTATATGACTATTAATATTGGCTTTATTTGCATTGACATGGTTTCAGATTGGCTACAATTGTAGAGAGGGGTGGAATGATATGTAGTTGAGGCATTAATACAAAGCTGCGCTAATTCATTAGTACATCTTAGTTACATCTCTCTGCAATTGCACATACTGTAACAGTTACATTTTAACAAAAGCTTCAAAATCAGTTCCGACCTGAGCTATAGTCGGACCCGCGTCCTGGGACCACAGGATCGTGTGGTAGTGCACACAGCGGTTGCCGCGCGGCCCCATTGATTTAAATTGGGTTACATCTGTGCAGCAGATGCTAAAAATTACAAGTACCTTTTTTTGCGGCACACGATGTGCAGCATTTTTTAGTGTTCATTTGCACAGGCGTAATCACAGTGGGAAACTGCGCGATCAGATGTTGTGACTGGGTTTCCATTAGAAAATAATGGCACCGCCAGCGCGATCGGCTGTAGTTGGCGACTCCGTGACCGCCTGGCAATCCGTGTGGTTTTGTGCACGATTGCCACGCAGTCACGGATCGCCCAGGTGTGAACTTAGCCTAAATTCAGCATATATCGCCACGTGCAGATTGTGTAATGTCAAGATTAATTAGGGGATTGTTGCATGTACTAAGTAGTCACATCTTACCTTCATTCAGTTCACGTATGAAGCTGTACTCCTGACAGTACCAGACCCTTAAATAATAGGTAGGTGCTTGAAGTGATAGCGTTGAATGGTGACTTCACTCAATATGGTGGCGAGAATGTCCCAGGCCCATATAAACGTCTGTAACGCTGTTCCACACAATCAATTTGTCAAATGTAATTACATGTCTGAAGTGCTGGTGACTTCGTATCCCTATATATTACCTTCAAACTGCAGTCATCACAACTGTATATGTCAAGATCATATTTGCACTTCTTATTGCAATGTATTATTGTATGAACAACTACATAATCATTCTAATTTTTATATTCTGCTCACTGCTTTGGTACGTACACTGAAGCTTTTGCATTGTTCTGTAAGCTTGTAGGTCATAGCCCTACTTTATATGCTCCTATCCTCTTTCTTGATTACAGGATGGCACCAGAGGTTGTGGCTTGTGAGACTTGCAAAGATGCTCCATATGATTATAAGGCTGATGTATGGTCTCTAGGTGTCACTCTCATTGAGCTGGCTGAGACTCAGCCACCAAACCATGAGATGAACCCTACCCGTGTCTTGCTGAAGATTCTCAAGTCCAAGCCACCAAGCCTGAAGTATCGTCATTTGTGGTAAGAAAGAAACTGCTGTTCACAACTAGGTAATACGTTATAAAATGTTATTCCATATCTGATGTGTTCTGTAAAACACAAAGGACCCTTTCATCTAGACTGATTGAATAGACAATATAATGCGCACAGGAAGCAATCATATTCCGGCTGTCATTTATTTAATACAGGTTATACAACAAATCTAATATCCTGAGGTGGGGGCTGTGGGCAACACAAACCCCTTTCCTGTCATGATCTATGAGAACCATTATGTGTTTTCCTCATCAAGTGCATTGTAGTTTAATGTTCTATATTTTTAAGCAGTTGGAACCTTGTATATGATCTAATGTGGAGCAGCATCCCAAAAAACCCAGTTACAGGTGCAAACTGAAGGAGAGGCCCCCTTCCAAGACCTCAAAGCAACACAAAAGCTCTGGCCTCACATCCATTGAGACCGCTGTAAGAATTCAAAGAAACCTGTTGTGTTAGTTAATGATAGTTGCCTGAAAGTCATGTTCATCCAATGTTTTTTAAATAGTTTCAGGCTAGGTTCATACCTAGGCGACTCCTGACCGCGGGGCAATCCGCGCGGCTTTGTGCACAATTGCACAAATCGTGTGGTCAGGAGTCGCCAAGGTGTGAACCAATCGCGCTGTGGGTGCCATTACTTTCTAATGGCACCCCAGTCGCGCTGGGCGGATCGTGCGGTTTCCCGCCGTGATTCCGCCCGTGCAAGTGAACATGAACGCTAAAAAAGCAGCGAGTCTTGTACCTTTTTTTAGTGATTTCCGCGTGGATGTCACCCCATTGAAATCAATGGGGCCACGCATCAATCGCTGTGTTCACTAGCACACAATCGCGTGGCCCCTGGACGCGCGTCCCGGGTGTCGTGTGGTGTAGTGCAGGTGTGAACCTAGCCTGAAAGTCACTGACCAGGAACAACTATGCAGAACAGAAGTTCTGACCTTCTACTCTGAACGCTTGCTCAAGCTCTGTGACTGAGAAATCACTGAAGCCATGGAACTAGTATTCTTAGAAGAAGTTCAGCAATTGCATTCTTTGAATTTGTCGCAGAACATGTTTCCTTTGAATGGCTGTGAGATAGCCAAAAAATTAACAAATTGGTTGACACATAGGATCACTAACCATCTAAATGGCACCTGAGACCAACAAGGTTTGAGCTTTGGTGTCTTTAACCTCATATGTAATTTATTATCAGACATCCCAACCTGCAAAACCTTATTTCAGAGAGGTTCCCGTCTCATTTCAGGGAGGTGCCCTTTCTGTTTTGTCTTTTTTACAGCCGTCATCAGAATATAAAATAAATAATAATGATAATAACATATACAGTATATACATACATACATACATACATACATACACAAAGTGGGAGCTGCTATCTAATAGAGGGAGACTCCCTGAACATCAGGGAGACTTGAGATCCCTGTATTATGGTTTATTTAATGAGGATACTTTCTGACTCTACCTAGGTCACCAGAGTTTAAGAGTTTTCTCCACAAGTGCTTACAAAGAAACCCGCAGGAACGATCCTCAGCTAGTGAGCTTCTTGAGGTTAGTAATAAAGATATATAATAAAAACAAAGAACCGATTCTGGTAACTTCTCCACAAAAACCACCAATAAACAAAAAAAACATGTTTTTTCCCAAGCACCCATTTGTGTCTAGTGTTACTGACAACAGCCCGCTGAGAGAACTAGTGGCTGAGCTCCTGGCAGATATCATGGAGGAGGAAGAAGTGGGGAGTCTGAAGGACAGCAGTTCTGAGGTAAGAATTATGTATTGTACCCTTGAATGTAAGATTTCTTCTCTAAAATATCATAAGGTAACACAGTTTAAAAATTATTTTCAGTATGGAAAAGTAATGCTAGCAAAATGCCTAAAGAATTCAAGCGATAAGTAATAATACTATTGTCTAATACACTTAAATAATATTTCATTATTTGATTACAGATTGAACTTACGCTTGGAAGTAACAGTACAGATAACAGTTTGACAGACACCAAATCTCCAGTAAAGAAGTCTTCTGTCAAAGCAGAGGATACATGTACAAGAAATGGTTTGCACCAGTCTAGTGAAGTTCAAGAAGACCCTGTAAAAGACCTCAGCCAGAAGCCACCAATTCCAGTACAGAGAGATAGAAGTTTCTTAAAACAGATGCGCAGGCGCTCTGCCCCTTCTCTTTCCAAAGACGTTAGGGCATCTGTTAAGTGGAAAATGGATAGTGAAAATAGTCACATGAAGGAGAAAGAGCTTTCTAAGTGGAAGAAAATCGCTCTTCAAAATGATCCTATTGTTCCACCCAACTCTGAAATTACAGAAGTTGACTCTTCTGCACCTCTTGAAACAAAGGTGGAGGACACTAAAGTTGTAGAGGAAATCAGCAGAAATGCTTTAAATGTAGAAGAGGATTCTAAAGAGATTTCTAAAAAATATCTACACGACACACAGAATTTACCCCAAGTAGATGTTCATGACAACTTTGTCTTCATAGGCCGTTCAGTTTCAGGCCATTCAGGTTCCCCTAATACCAAGGATAAAGCCAGTAGTCCTGTCTCACCTGTCTGTCCGATGTCAGAGTGGAGAAGTAGTGAGGACCTCTGCATTTCTTCTAGGAAGATAGGTAGAACATTGTCAATGCCAGGCCATTTAAGGAAATGTTCTTGGATAAAACTAAAATCCAATGGCTCAGCTAGTAATACAGAAGGTGAAACTACTGAGTGCACTGACAATCAAAAACCTGATGGGTATTTAAGGAGTGACAGAGCTGAGGTGGTGATGAAAGGTTCTTGTTCTGTTTCTGCACAACCGTCTGATGTACTGAAATGGGACCGTTCCTCTGAGAAAAGGGAGAATAGAGCATCGGTAAAATGGGAAATGAGAGATCTGGGTGGAACATATAACAAAGTCAATCATGTACAAGAAAGGCTAAATGATCCAAAAAATATCTCTGTGCTTGAAGATACTCAAGAATGCAGCAAAGAAATGGTTATTAATACTTCTGAAATGGAATGTATAGAGACTATGGTCTGCCAGCCACATATATCCCCTCCATCAGCTAAGAACCATGAAGATTCTGCAGAGTCCATTGTGACCAATATAGAAAATACAAAGAACAGTAATGAAGTAGCAAACTACAGTTATATAGACACATGTGGCCAAACATATGCAGAGCCGCTCAGGCCAGTTTCACCAGACCATATTAGACAGACCGGCGGAGGCAAACCAAATTTCCGGGATGCATCTGGGAAAATACTGCGGAGATGGACCTTCCCTTTTTCAGAAAGTGAAAAAACTAGTTCACCACAGGACACATCTCAGGAAACAAAGCCAGATTTTAAAATCATGGTGGATGTTAATGGACAAGACAACAGAAAGTGTTCCTCAACCAAAGGACATAGAGTGAGATTTGAGGAAAGTGTTATCATGGAGTCTGAGGTTGAGAAAACAGTCGGGACTGGTGAGCAAGGAATTGTTCATAGACATAATAATAAAACCATACCAAATAAAAGTTTAAACTTTGCTCGATGCTCATGGACCGTCATACCCAGTGAGCTAAACGATGGAGCTATTCAGGAAAATGAAGGACTTGCATACCTTGGAAGTGGAACGCAAATGGACTCAAGTCTGGAGAATGCACAGGAGGTAGGAGATCTCAGTAGGCTTTGTAAGACAAGGTTATTTGCACCTAACTGAAGACTGTCTCACATTATTGTTTGTGTTAACATGAAAAGTATAGTCCCAGACTCAGCTTACATCTTTTTCACCTAGCAGCTAGAAATGAGGAAACCACGTTGTACAGATTCTCCTGGCTCACAATGTTTTTATAAGTCATGAGTAGAATATAGAGCAGAGGTTTTGCTCATCTGTTCTAGTAATAACAAATGTGGAATGGAACCTACATAGATTTTCTGTCTTAAAATATACCTGCACTTTCACTGAAATTTCTACATTTGCACTTTGTGACTTTGTCACAGCAGCCTCCGAAATATTAGTATTATGTGTTACCTGTACAAAAATAATTTCTGCTTCCAGTAACATTGCTTGCCGCCTCCTTACTTTGCATACATCCTGCTGTGCACTGAATACCTGCTTCTGACCTATTGCTGAAATAGTTCAATACAGCGCAGATCTACAGTCTCCAAACAGCATCCTCTAGTGGTGTCCCGGAGCAACTCAGAGTAAAGATGGATGCAAAAATGGGAGATATCTTTAGTAATGTTATCCTATCATATTTGCGTTATTATATAGGCTGCACCACTAAGTACAATATTTATTAAAAGTGCTGTTATATTTTAAACAGAGGGTGTAAGGCATTTAGAATGTTACATAGTTACATAGCAGTGACGTTCGGTATCCTCGGATTTTGGTGAGGCATTCCCCAACCCCACCCCCAGCATGCACAGCCCCGCCCCCAGCCTGCCAAAGCCCCGCCCCCCAACCTGGTCACCAAGCTAGTTTGAGGGAGGGAGGAGACAGGGAGGAGCCTCCCGGTCTCTCCCTCCCTCGTCACTGCTGAAGCATTAAAGATCGATGGCCTCAGTGGGTTTTTTTCTCTTTTTTTGATTGGACAGCTTGGACCAATGGCGAAACTTGAAGCTGACAGTTTTTTCCTCCATAATACTAGGTAAGGCTCTGCCTCACCTGCCTCCCCTGAGAGCACGTCCCTGTTACATAGTTAGTCAGGTTGAAAAAAGATACAAGTCCATCAAGTTCAACCTATGTTAAAAGAAAAACTGTGCATACCAGCAGCAGCCACCACAACATGCATGGTATTACATCAATTAGCCGGATTACCTTAATTTTGTTAAAAAGGCTTGACTTCCTTGACTTCTGGGATAAACCCTGCCAAAATACCAAAACTCAGAGGATTCAAGCTCTTAGGAACAAAGAAAGGTAGAAATGTTAATTTTAACATGTTCACTGGGCCAAACAATTTGCATCAAAGTACAGCTGTCACAAGAGAAACATGTGAGCTGCCATTCCTGGCTACCCTCAGCCATGTGTGACTTCAGTGCTGAGGCCAACATAGAACACATCAAAGATCCCTTAATACTTAATTGCTGAGGCCAACATGGAACACATGAGAGATCCCTTAACACTTCATTGCTGAGGCCAACATGGAACACATCAGAGATCCCTCAAAATGTGCATTCTGCCTTTCATAACTGGCTGGCTGGAATTACATATGAGGGAGGGATGGACAAGGCTTAGCAAAACATACATTGTGGTTGTTTTCCTCTAGTAATTTGTGGTCTTTCTCCAAAATGTACTTGAATGGAGTGCAGACTAGAAGTCATCACTATCTTATGTTGCATTTTATGAACTGATCTTTAGATATCTTTTTAAATTTTACTGGTGATCATGGTAGACCACATACATGCTGAATATAAACAATGCAATACTTAAACTAGTCTAATTTGGGATGTTAATGCTTGAATGCAGGAAATGACAAGGCAGAGGTACAAAATTGTATATGCTAATTTGCTGGGTACCCCAGAATATGTAAGGGGCCTGAAGAGACAAAGTTACATTGATTATGAAAAGATCCTCTGCTCTGTCTCCTGGGATTAGGACCTGTGGAGAGAATGTAGCCCCTCAGTCAATCCCAGGAGGTTATCTGGTAGGTGGAAACACCTGAGGTGACAGTGGTCAGCTGGAGCTGTCAGTTCTGGCTGTGAAGTGTTCTGAGCTACGGGATCATCCAATCCCAATCCTGTTAAAGCTACTTAAACCATCAAGATGTGAAGCACCTCCACTGATCCAAGCCCACATGGGCTAAGGTGGTGCCTGGTGGAATGCCATAAGCCTAGTTCATGTTTCCTCTGGCCTTTAAAATAGGAAGTTCTGCAAGCTAGGACAAAGCAATGGATGGCTTTGAAGTACTCTGAAAGTATCTACCATGCCATATATTAGCCTTTTTAAAACTGAAAACAAACACTGTTTTTAGGTACTTTGCTGTAGTAAATAGAAAAGGTTGTAAAAACATCTCCTCCGTGTAACTTCTTGAGTTCAACAGTGCTGTGAACTCTGAACTCCATTATCACAAAATGGTGTGAGTGGAGTACAGAGAACTGTCTATCTGAGGTGAGATTGCTCATGTTTGGTAGAGTCCACCTGAAGAGTGAGAGGCCCAGACATTGGGGCCTGCGGCCTTTGCCCCACCATCACTGGATCTGTGGAAGCCTGTGGTTTTGGAGTGCCCCCCTGAGGTATTTTCACCTGGAAAGTCTTTAGCTCTGTTGGTTTGGCACCCCTTTCCTGATATACTAAAAGAGATAACAAGGTTAATTTACTAAAGAAGTAAAGGCCGTTGACGTAATGAATGCTAGGAGTACAGTAAATGTTCACTTTGTGAAGTGTATGTTAGTAAACAAAAGTGAATTTAGACTTGCTTTTTCTACTGGCCCGCATATTCTGATTGATCCGTCGGGCGAGGGCCATGAGCAGTGGATCTCCCCCACATTATTTCAGAAGGCCACCCTTGCCTCACCTCTTCAACCCCAGCCCCACTCTGTCCCCTCCTCCTATTTTGCACCCCATAACCTATGTATATCCCACCCTCCTAGGCTCCCCCCCACTTCTCTCCTGGGCAACACCCCTCCATCCCAACTTGGAAATTCCAGAAATGGCAAATTGAGTTGTCCATTTGGATATATACATGCCAGAATAGTATTAGGAGAGTAGCCTTCTCTCCCTATGTCTACTAACAATGATGGCCTTATGCCTGTCTTCTCTTTCTCTGATATGACCATGACATTTCGTATGTGAGCAGTACTTTTGTCAACAGTGGGAGATGAACTCACGCACATTGGTACCCTTAGTATGTTGTCCCATCTTCCCTCATACCTGATTCCCATTCCTTCACTGTGGGCAAAACGATTGCTTCCTGCATATTGTTTGTTGTTTATGTGTAACCAACACCTCTGTATTGTCTGTATGTTTGTAATATGTTTTTGAAAACTTTTTTTTAAATTTAAAAAAAAAAAAATTATGAATTCACATTCAATACCCAATGGTGTGTGAAGGAAATTTAAAAACAGGATTTTTGTAGTTAGCGAATGATTGGGTGTACCAGACATCTCAACTCTCTCGGATGTTCCGGAAGTCTCCCGCTATAAGATAGCAGCTCCTGGACACCCAGGAGAGAAACATTTTCTCCCGGAAAGGTTTCCTCTGCTTTATCTAACTGTTATTGGCTATTGCAAATTGAAATAGCCAATAGCAATCTAGCTATTCATTCCCATGCTGGGTTTTTAAAAAATATATATATATATATATATTCTGATGGCAGCAGCCGTCAGAATACTAAAAAGAACAGCAGATAGCAAGGGAAGCATTAGCTTCTTTGCTATCTGCCATCATTTCAGGGGGGTGCTCTCTTCCTTGTTGTTGCACCCCCACCCCCTGAGGGCACCACCCTGAAATGAGAAGGGCACCTTCCTGAAATCACTTATTTCAGGTTGGGATCCCTGGTATACAATGTGAACACAAGTTCACCTTATTTTCCTTCATTCACTTAGTGAAGGGAACAGCCTCTCTGCCTTTAGAAAATCCACCTCAAAGTGTCTTAAAAGTACAGTAATCCTTTAATACCGCCTTCATCTTTTTTTTTTTTTTCCACGCTCTTTTAATTTAGTTCTGGCAATTGTCGGGAGAACACCTGGTCATAGCAGCCAAAACATCTCTTATAAAATTACAATGAACTCAAGAGATTGTTGATAGGAAAGTAATCTGATTTCCCTTCTCTACTCAGGGAGCAGAAATGCATTTAGATCAAAATGAGAATATCACCGAACATGCTGGCAGAACTGTACGGATTACACGGAGGTTCATGTTGGATGGGAAGGAAATGAAAGTGTCATCTTGTAAGCGAAAAGCTGATACAAGCAACAAAGATATGAAAGAGCGTTCAGTTAGGTGAGCATGTGATTTCAAGCCTGCACCTTTATCTGTTTAGGTTGCGTCGATATACGTGTGATATATTTAGTGCTGTAGCGGATCTGCTATGCTGATCAATAGCAAAACTTTATGGATAACTAAAAAAAAATAAGTTTTCCATCTAGTCTTCCTGTTTTAGGCCAGGTTCACACCATTTTCCGGACCAGATCTGGAACGTGGTGCATTGTGTTTTGCCAGGTTTTTGCTGCGATTTTACTACTTTTTTTTTTTAGCTTAAAATGGCGTTTTAGGTGCGGCACAGTGCGTTTGCATGTGTTAGTATGCATTTTTTTATGCGTTTCCATGCAATCCAGTGCATTCCAGACCAGAGAAAATAAGACAAGCACTATTGCTTTGGTCTGGTCGGGAACGGACTGCGCTGGTGTGAACAGAGCCCAGAAATATCATAGGGATACATTGGGATGCTTTTTTGGCTTGGGAAAAAAAACTGCCCTGGCCTGGACATGATCAAAAGTAGCACTATGCTTAGGAGTTAAATCTTAAAAATGCATTCAAGTACCCTATTAACAATACTGGATCTTATTTGTGTCTGTAGATTCTTAGATCATCTCTGAATTGGTGCTGACACTGTCCTTCCTTCTGGAGTGGTGGCTCCTTTTTTTCCCCATGGTCCCTGTGTGTGTTGTAGAGTAGCCACCGCACCAAGCTCACCCCCATGATGGACTACAATCTCACATTTACAGGGTTATTCACAAAGTTGCCGAAGGAAGCCGAGTGAATAAGCGAGCCGAACGACGTTTGTCTATTCACTTCGGCCCAGTACAGCTGATTTCAGCCGTACATCGGCTGCCTTCGGCTGAGCCGAAGTGCAGAGGGACTTCGACCAACATCTGGATTGGCTGAGCCAAAGCTCCAGCAGCTCACTCTCTGCCGTTCGCCCCTATTCTCTTAGGGGCCGAACGGCAGTGACTGAATAGCCGAATGCTGCAGAGCTTGGCTATTCTGCTTGGTACCTCCGAAGAAAAAGAGTGAAATTCATTTTTAAAAAAGAAAAAAAATTGAAAAATAATTTAAAACATTTAAGAAAAAAAATCTGCCCAGTTGTTATTGTTTAATGACAGATCAGCATCCCCAGGTCATTTGTGGACATTGATCTGTATATACAACTGGGTGGAGCGAGCCGTGAGATCACAGCTGGCTCCGCCCAGCTGTCATTTGCATGGAGATCGGTCGGCTGTGGCCGACCTTTCTCCACGCTTCAGCTGTCACTTCGGCTCAGTTGAGCGGAAGCATATGCCTTCGGCTTGGCTGAGCCGCTCGCCTGCCTTCAGCTGCTGTACAGGCTATTGTGAATAGCCCGTACAGCAACCCTTCGGTTCGACTGACTTCTCTAGAGCCTTTTCCTTCTTCTGGAACTCTTTACCCTAACCTGTCCGGCTAGCTCCTACTCTGTCTGCCTTTAGGCGATCCCTAACGACTGATCTCTTCAGGGAAGCCTATCCCGCCTTAACCTAGCCACTGAACTATCACATTCTCAAACAATTCATCCCCACACAGCTACCACCTCCTGTATCACTTGCCCCTCCCTTTTAGATTGTAAGCTCTCACGGGCAGGGCCCTCCCTACCATATTGTCTTGAACTGTATTGTAACTCTAATGTCTTCCTTACATTGTAAAGAGCTGTGCAAACTGTTGTCGCTATTTAGATCCTGTATAGTAATAATAATTTGTCAGAAGATTCAATGCCACCCTACCAAGTAAAGTATGCAGTGTATGATGTCAAAATTGTAGAAGATCCTACTTCCAGACTGTGCCATAATTTGTGGCAGGGCCAAAGCTAGGGGGGCTGGGGGGGGCATGTGCCCCCGAGTGCAGCTTTAGGTAGGGTCCCACTGGGTGTGTGGATGGAGAACTTCTCCCTTGGAGGGGGGGTAGGGAGCAACTCTGAGCCTTTGCCCGGGTGACAATGTCTAGGTTCCTGATTTGTGGACTTGCTGGCTACTAACCTATATAGGGTCCTAAGATGTTACTAATGATTGATTGATTGATTTATTAATTGATTGATTGATTGGCCAAAATCTTATGAATCTTATCAGAGTTCTGAATTTTGTTTATTTATTTATTATTGGTATTTATATAGCGCCGACAATTTATGCAGCGCTTTACATAGTGCACATTCACATCAGTCCCTGCCCTCAAAGAGCTTACAATCTAAGGTCCCTATCTCACATTCATACATACAGGTCCAATTTAGACAGGAGCTAATTATCCTTCCAGCATCTATTTGAAGTGTGGGAGGAAACCCATGCAAGCACAGGGAGAACATGGCTGTCTTTACTGTGTACAGCCATGCCATTTAAAGTGTCCCTATCATCAACAAACAGTGACACTTACAGTATGCACCACAGATCACAAGGTCATGCCAGGATAAAGGTCCCAGGACCCAAACAGCCAATGTGCACCTTTCTTATTCCTGTTTATATGAATGGCTCTGTTTACTCTGCCAAACCCTGAGGAATATCTGATTGCTATATAAATGTATTCAATACATTTTCTGGTTCCTGGAATTGGCTGCCAAGTTCTGTCATTCTTTGTCAATTGGCTACTGTATAATACACAAACAGCCCAATAAGGCTGCGCAAAGAACAATAATGATATGCTATTAAGCACAGCAGCCAATCAGAATCAGTGGCTACGGATTACTGCATTTTGCACGTTATTCGTGCTTTTTGCGCTGCCTTAGTAAATAAAAGAAAAAAAAATTACGGGATTACTGCATTTTGCATATTATCAACGCTTCTTTGCACCACCATAATAAATAATAAATAAGGCAGCAAGTGACGTCATTGTGTGAGAATAAACGAACAAACCTTTTCATCGATCTGAACACAAAAAGGATGATTACATTTTGCGTAGGCAATGAATATATGCCATTTGCATGGAAATCTGTCACAGCGTTGCGCTGCAGCTGTTAACTGCCTATCTGCTGTATTGTCAATCTGTGTCCTCTTTATGTTCTCGAGCAAACGGGGGCTCTTAAAAATCATCCGATGAAGCGCTCATCTAATGTGTTTTGCAGGCGTCAAGAGCTTCAGCAATTGAGACTGTTGCAGAAGGAAGAGATGAAAGCCCAGAGTCAGCTGGAGCAAAGGATGCAGAGGGAGAGGGAGATCATGTTCCGTCACATCGAGCAGGAGATCATAGTAAGAAGTGTCACAATACATAGATGTTGATGATGCTGGCGTGTTCCCATAGTAATCCCTGAATGGAGGATGTCAGGGCACCATCAAGGCCAGACTAGAAATGTTTACAGGAATCTGTTGCATTGTGTTAACCAGACAATAGGGAAGATCTGCTAGAGGTGAGGGAAGTGCTTGATGGTCTTATCCTATACCCGAGGATCGAGGACCGCAGCGGGGGAATTAGTCAGGGGTTAAAGCTTAGGCCTGCATGTGTTCGGTGTTAGTGATCATTTTGCACTCCCAGGGAAAGAAGCAGTACTATGAACGGGAGATTGAGGCCCTGGAGAGACAGATGGAGCAGACACGGACGCGGAGGGAGCAGGAGCACACCAACCGCCTGCGACAAGATGCTCTACGTCTCCGAGCTCAGCACCAGAAGGAAAGGAGCAAGAGGAGGGCAGATTTAAAGGACAAAGGGCAGGAGGTGAGACTGGTCTCAGAGAAAACATCGTCTTTTGGTTTTGCTTTCCATTCATTTTTTTTTATTTCTTTTATTTTGAAGCACAGGATGTAAGTCTTTGATGTGTTGCATAGCTCAATGCACCATTGCTGAAAGGATCAACCTGCTTGTCCTTTGCTTTGGTGCCTCTAGGTTCTTGTCTCATCTATCAATATGTCTACAATAAGTTCCGTTTTGCACGTAGCAGCCAATTAAGTCATTATGCAAATTTTCAGACCTGCACAGGTTGTACCTAATTAATTGCTACCAAGTTTGTATTGCAAGGATGTGGATATGGTAGACACGGTGACATCAGTTCACTAAAGCATAATGCATGATCTCCCATAGTGGTCATTTTTAGCATTGACAATTTTTATACACCACTAAAGCTCATCACACGTTACAATCTGATTGTACAATCTCCTTTAAGGTGCCCATACATCTTACGAATATCGGCCGATTTTCGAATGCGATCGTGTTTTTGTCTGATATTCGTAAGGTTGATGGGTGGTGTACAACCGCAAATACTGTACAATCGATCGACTTTTGACTAGCTAGCAGGTTAGAAAACTTCTGTCGATCATACGATTTTTCGCAAGGTTGGTGGCGTTTCCGTACGAAAATACGTGCGGTCGATTACCGCAGTTCGTCCAGGTGCTTTCTTTTAATTACCGCTGATCCAACCTTGCGATAATCAGGGCAGGATGGGGCCGCCGTACAAAAATCGTACAATGGTTCGATCATCGCGAAATGTTTCGCCCGATGATCGCAAGGTGTATGGGCAGCTTTAGATCTACCAACAACTATGTAGTGCAAGGGCCTACCTGATTGGTTACAAATTGATTGGATAGGTTAGGTTGGTCCCTATTTAGACATCTGCCTGCAAAATCCATCAGTGTAAATGCTTTGTTTATGCTTCTAAATGCTTAAAATTATGTGTGTTTACACGCATATGTGTTTACACACATTTGTCCTTTGTCCACTGGAGTAGCCAGTGAGATTTCTGCAAATAAATGCATCTTGTGTTTACATGCGTCTTGGTGAATTTAGAAGTTCAAATCAATTCCTGGACGCAGCTGACTTCTATTTTTTCTAAACATATCTAAACTGACTGCAGATAAAAGCATTTAAACGCAGGCTGTAATTAGATCCATTGGAAACAATTAGATGCATATATATGCGTTTAGAAAACCATTTTAAATGCATCTAAACGCATCTAATTGTTAGAATACACATTACTGTGTTTATAGCAACAACTCCTGCAGTATACATTTCGGTCACTAGATGGCAGTGTTTATAAGTTCTGTTATATATCTATGGTAGACACTCTGTTGTATTGAACAAGGTAGATAATAAAGCTGTGGCTTCCTTCCTGTTTCAAGCCATGTGCAGCATGCATATCAGACTGTGTGCTTGTGTTTCTCTGTGAGGCTGTGCAACAAGTTCCAACACTAATCGCACCTAGTGTGAATGTAGCCTTAGGCCCCTTTCACACTTTGGGCTGTGTTATGGGGCCAGCAGCGCACCTTAATGCAGAAAAACTCGTATGTCACCCTTTTTTTGACCACAGAGCATGGCACGCGTATATCGTGTTGCGCTGCAGTGCGGGTGCATTGCCTGCTAATGTAATAGTGTGCTCCTAGAAGAGGGGTGGGGGACCTCCAGCCCTCCACCTGTGGCAAAACTACAAATCCCATGATGCATCTGTCTCTGGGAGTCTGTGAGAATCTTGCAATGCCTCATGGTATTTTTAGTTTCACCACAGCTGGAGGGCCGGAGGTTCCCCACCCTTGCTTTAGAACAGGGGTAGACATACTCCGGCCCTCCAGCTGTGGTGAAATTACAAATCCCATGATGCATCTCTCTCCGGGAGTCGTGGCTGTGAGAATCTTGCAATGCCTCATGGGATTTGTAGCTCCCCCACAGCTGGGGGGCCGGAGTTTGGCTACCCCTGCTCTAGAATCGTAGATGATAAACATCAGCTACTTCAGAAATGCTTCCCGAAAGTTCCTCAAAGCACCCGAGAAGCTTTTGGGAATTTGTTTGATAAGTTTTCCAACTTGCCTCTATGGAATTCTTTGTGCTGCTCTGAACATTTTGTTATATAATTGGCTGCAGACTTTTTTTAAATGCTGTACTTCAATATCAAAGCTAGATGTGCTTTAATAATTATCCAGTGTTTCTTTAGATTACATGGATTTTAATTCATATATATTACCACCCTCACTGTGCACAAAACTCTGGTGTAGGTAATGACCTTCCTATGGTTTGTAATGGTAGAGCCACTTAAAAGGTGAGCCCACTCAGAAGTGATTTTTTTAGTTAGGGGTTTGGTGGGCTGAGCCAGTCACTTCTTAAGCTGGCTATACGCCTATAGATTATCTGCAGATGTTCTACGGTCAGATGGAAAAAGTGCAACAGATTCCTCAATCTACACTAAACTGTGTGTATGGAGGAATCTCCCACTGGGCCGAGCTTCAGTATCTTGCTAATCGGCCCCGCTGGCTCTCTGGATGCAGGCATTGTTCAGGTATTTCGAGAGCCAGGTGGGCCAACTAGGAAGATACTGAAGCTTGGCCCAGTGAGAGATTTCTCCATCCACACAGTTTAGCGTAGATGGAGGAATCTGTTGCACTTTTTCCATCTGACCATAGAAAGTCTGCAGATAATCTATAGGTGTATGGCCAGCTTTATAAGACTTGTATACTCCCAACAGTGAGATCTCCCTGCTTTAGTAAGCAACTATCTTCCTGTCCACCTGGCTGTTTTGGGTGTATTTTATGACACTCTGTATGGCAAATCTGGTGGCTTGCTGTTTCAGGATCTACAGACAGCGTAACTCGCCAAGAAGACACAGGAGTAGAATCCAGATTCCAATAAAGTTGAATCCAGCGGAACACACCAAAACATAGAACCTTAGTAATGAACCTGGATGCTTGTGGCAGCACATTTATCCCACATGTGTATCATTGCTAAAGGCATGTGAACTGCATAGTGTTTGTTTAAAAAACCAAAAGTTTTTTTTTTCAATTGCTTAGGGTGTAATTTTCTATAGACTAATTTAATTTGTGTCCTTTTTTATTGTTATAAAGGGCATTAGGCTTATCAGAACTGTCAGTGGGTTTGTGAGATGACCAGAAACACCTCTTCTCTCACCAGGAGATGCTCTTTGTAGAGCAGCAGCAGGAGTTGAACGCAGCACTACAAAAAGTGGTCAATGAACACAAGAAAAAGGTCATAAGTATTGAAAGAGAGAACCTCGGCAAAATTCACAGCCTCAAAACTGGTAAGTGTGAGAAACTGGCCTAAAGCTGGCCATATACCTATAGATGCAGATTTTCTATGGCCAGATGGAAAAAGTGCAACAGATTCCTCCATCTACGCTAAACTGTGTGGATGGAGGAATCTCCCGCTGGCTCTGAAAACACATGAGCAATCTGATTGGATGCAGGCATTGTTCAGGTATTTTGAGAGCCAGCTGGGCCAACTAGCAAGATACTGAAGCTTGGCCCAGTGGGAGAGTCCTCCATCCACACAGTTAGGCGTAGATGGAGGAATCTGTTGCACTTTTTCCATCTGACCGTAGAAAATCAGCAGATAATCTATAGGTGTATGGCCAGCTTTAGGCTGTGGAACCAGCTAACTACTCAGGTGGTTCAGGTCTACAGTCATTTGACCAAAACTTAACTTTAGAGATCCCTGAAGATGATTATTTGTATGTTTTCACTTATTTGTCCCAATAGATGTCAATCTTTAATATGCTTTAATTATCTGTAGAGATACAATTACAATAGTAACATGAAGGAGCCCCCATAGTTATCTTTCCTGCTTTATCAGATCAAAAAATTTGCTTTCTGTGGGGAAAACCTTGCATTGCAGCCTGTTATTGAGCTCTAATAGTACACAAGAAGCAATTGAGAACAACAGTGGGATAAGGGTCACTAATATGAGGGGATTAGAGAAAAATGGAATTCCTCTACTACAGAGGTTTTAAAAGCCGGGCTTTCATTTTCAATCATTTTGGACAAACCTGATAATCTAAAAGAAGCTACACCAGCAAAATCTAAGAAATACACTCATTTGATTGCAGGTTTTTTGGTATTGTGTGATTACACACAATGCTCAAAAAGCCTAGCAGAACTGCAGTTGAATTCTTCTTGGAGGAAATGTATACGTTACTCAGTTGTTTTAACAAAATGTAAATATATAATCCTAAACTCTGATTCCGCCCCTGAGGAGGGATGCAGATGCCTGGAACACATTGTTTTCCACTGAGTATAAATGATCACCCTGGAACTTGCACCTTCATTAACAAGACAGGAATGGCAGCTTCCATGTTGGTGACCATACCCCTCCTAATGCTTCTGTAGGCATATATATGCATGCTTGACCAATGACGAACTATTTTAGATGGCCACTATCCTTATTGCAAAGAGGAAGACTTCTATGCCAAAAGGGAATCAGTTGTGTCCACAACAGGCATTTTCATGTGGGTTTCCTCAGCTTCAATTTCTTGGGGTATGTTGTGGTGAGGCCATAAGACAAAGGTTTGTTTTAGTGCAAGTAGTATCAGCATTAGGATTAACACTATAGTAGAATTGTGCTTGGGTTACATTTAAGGATAAAAGGTAGGCTGGAGGTGAGGGATTTGGGGTTGAATTAAGAGTTATGGATAAGTGATAGGGTTGACCCAAGGTTTGGGGTGATGGCAGAAAGTCATAAACACCTTAATGGCCATTAGAAGTTCTTCACTTTTGGCAAAGTATTATACAATAATGGGATATATACTGTTCTTTCTGTAAGACTTAATTCGAAGAGTCAACCTTCTCAGTACTGATGAAGTGCAACTAGTTAGCAGCCTTCTGATATAGGGTGATCTCTCAGATAAGCCAGTGAAAGGTACTCCATTGCGTTTGGTATCCTCCATTGGAAACCAAGGAGGATGCACCAAAGGCATTGCTCCACTTACTCTCTGTATCCATGGAATCCATCCTTAGTAAAACACTGGTTTTGAAAATAACCTTTCTTTTGGCTATGGCAACAGCTGGAAACATATCAGATGTAGATGTTTTAATATTAGCCTGAATCAACTTTCTACAGAATTAAGTAGTTTTAAGACTTATATTTGGGCTCTCTACTATGTGTGCCAGTCAGGACATTAAGTTGTGTGCTATTTTCCCAATTTTTCACACTAAAGAAGAGAAACCATGGTATGAGCTGAATGTTGTAAGGCATCTAAAGGTCTATCAGAAAAACAAAGCTGCTTTCAGAATAATAACATCTGTAGTATTGGACATGACAGAAGTATAAAAGTGCTGAGTACAGGCACCAAGAAGTCTCAAAGTCCATGCAACCAAATGCTTATGAGTATGCATAGTTACATAGTATTGGAGGCTGAATAAAGACACAGGTCCATCAAGTTCAACCTATTGTGTGTATGTTTTGGATTCTGCATGTGTACGAGTCACCGTGTGATCTAATTTTTTAATGATACCTGTACCCCTGTATGTTACGGTCTCTGAGGAAATTGTCCAAATGCATTTTGAATGATTCAACACTCTCAACTGATACCACTGCTTGTGGCAGCGAGTTCCATATCCTAACCGCTCTAACTGAAAAGAAGCCCTTACGCCCCTTCTGCTTAAATCTTTTCTCCACCAATTTTAGGTGGTGGCCTCTAGTCTTTGTTATGGAGTTTACCATAAATAGTTTATTTCTGATGTTGCTATCACCATTGAACATCTTGTACATCAAAATCATGTCCCCCTTAATCTCCGCACCTCCAGCGTGAACATATTTAAGTTTTTTGTAACCTTGTCTCACAGCTTTAGTCCTCTATCCCTTTAATTAGTTTAGTTGCCCTTCTCTGGACTCTTTCCAGCTCCAGGACATCCTTTCTGTGTATTGGTGACCAAAACTGGGACCGCATACTCCAGATGAGGCCCAACAAGTGATCTATACAGTGGCAGAATTATAGACTTGTCTCTGCAGTGCAATCCCTTTTTAATACAAGACGTTACTCTGCTCGCTTTGTTTACCGCAGCCTGGCATTGCAAGCTATTCAATCTGTGGTCTACTATGACCCCCAGATCCATTTCCATTTCTGACTTCCCTAGTGGGGTCCCTTTTAATGTGTATTCTGCTTGCCCTTTTTTTAACCCCAAAGTGCATTACTTTACATTTATCGACATTAAACCTCATCTGCCATATAGTTGCCCACTCCCCTATTTTATCCACGTCTTCCTGTAATGTTATAGTGTCTAAATCCGTGTCTATTACCCTCCCGACTTTAGTATCATCAGGAAACATGGCAATTCACGCCTTCCCCAATATCGAAAATAGACAAGTTGAATAATATGGGGCCTAGCACAGAACCCTAAGGCACGCCACTACTGACACTTGACCAATCTGAAAAGGAGCCATTTATAGATACTCTCTGGACACGTTCCTGTAGCCAATTTTCTATCCATGTTCTCACCATTAAATCTATGCCCATGTGTTTCATCTATGCCTTTAGGAACTCTACAGAGCAGCAGCTTAGTCCTCTTCAAAATATTTACTAGACATTTTCACCATCCCAAAGCAGCATAAATTAGGAGGCATCCCTGGCAATGTGTTTAGGCTCACTGTTTTGGTAGTGCAGGCAGTGTTTTCTACTGTAACACTGGGACAGATTGTGTTATATGTAAGGCACAATTCATTTTAAATTTAATTTTGAAAGATATAAGCAAAGGTAATGGAAGCGTTTAAATATCTACACATTAGAATTAGGTAAGGTTCTGTAATAAAAAAAAAAAAGTCTAAAATATGCTTAATAGACAGTATATTCTTTATCTGAAAGGTTTCCGGTTCTCAGTAATACTTTCTTCAACTTTAAAGTGAGATGTTCTATTGTCCCTGGCAGCTCGTGAATCTGTCATTTTGAGATTGGAGGAACGTCATCTACAGGAGAAATATCAACTTTTCCGTCACCAGGTGGTTGAACAACACACTCTGCAAAGGCAGCAGCTACGCAAGAGGCATGAGAAGGTAAGGAGCAAGTAGGGTGCATCATAAGCCATCGCCGGCTGTTATTAGTGCAAGTTGGGATAATAGAGATTACATGTTATTTACAAGGTAGTACAGCAAGTTTTTTTTATTGTTTAAAAGGATTTATAGAAACAAAGAAGAGTGATGGTAGAAAAGCACCAAGTGGTTCAGCTTCCCAGGAAGGGAACAAATCACTCACTCTGTAACCACCCCCAATAAACATTCTGTGATTTGTTCCCTTCCTGGTTTGGCTCTGTGTTATGGGCGGTGGCAGACCTAGGGAACAAAGGGCCCTGGTGCAAGATTTTTTGGGGGACCCCCCCCCCCACAAAAACACAAACCCCCCAACCCACCCCCCTGCTGCAACCACACACAAAAAAAAAAAGTTGGAAAAATAGCATTGCTGTATAAAGTACTGCTGAGATTTGTAGTCCTCTATAGAGGGTGCCATTCTGCATTGCTGCAGTGCAAAATTGGACCTGCTGTATAGCACTACAAATACCAGCAGTACTTTATACAGCATGTTCATCAGTTGGCCTGAAAAAAATATTATTTTATTAATAACTTACCTTCACCTCTTCTGGCTGTTTTCTGGTGGGGGAGGCTGCAGAAAACCACCCGTGTGTGTGTGTGTCCATCTCAGAAAGCGCGCCCGTGTGTTCATGCGGCTGCTTGCTGGGTCCTCCACGGCCAAGGCCCAGGGCTGTCCCGTGAAGTGCCTGCCGGCTTTTTTATTCTCGGCTCCATCCTCAGTCCGATCCCATGGTATCCGGCGGCCGGACACCGGCGGGCCCCCCCCATCTGTGCCCCGGGGCTGTGTTAAATCAGATACTGGGCCCCCCTTTAGGCTCAGGCCCCGGTGGTAGGTTCGTCCCTGGTTATGGCTGCACCATCCTTGTGGGTGCACATCCGTGTCCCAAATCTTAGCCGGGAGCTAACATCATTGATGAGGAGTAGAGATAAGTTGGGAGGATCCCAACAATATTGTTAGGATCTCATTCCACCATGGACCTTAACCCCTCCCACATGGACATTTTTTGAATTTTTCTGACCAACTGTGAGTAGGGAACTGTCCCTTTTAGAGTTCACCTGTTGGTAAAATGTAGAATTGTGCCATGGTCAAGTACAGAACTCAAGTACACAGATTCATGTTATTCATATAGTGGACAGGGGATAAAAAGGCTCATGCACATGAATATAAATGGACGTATAGTGTACCATATGGCACTACTTTCTCTGCCGGGAGTGACAGGTGCAATATACAGCCATCGCCAGCCAGCCTGTAGTAAGCTATGGTAGGTGGGGGCTGCATGCAGGTATATGCGAATATGAGTGACTACATCTGCACAGGGCCATATGCATGAGTTTTAGTGTATATAGACTGTCTACTGATGTAACTCTGTGTCTGTATTTGACCATAGCACAATTCTACATTTTACACATATGACCTGTATGCATGTAGCCCCTCAGATTTTCATATGTTTGCGTAAATATGCTTGCAGCCTCCGCCTGCCATTGATTTGAACAGACTTAATGGCGGTGGTTGTAGGCTGCACCTGTTACTCCTGACAGAAAGAATACTCCCATATTATATGCTATACACCCATTTACTGCCATGTGCATGAGCCCTAGACTGCCAATTTAAAGTGGAACATTATATATATATATATAATACATCTATATGGACTGTTTTACTTGCCAAAGGATTTGTAATTCTGTTCAATCAGTCTAGCAATTCACACAACAATTCTGTACTACGTAGCCAGGACAGGTAAGTGACTTTTCTTTAAAGCCTGCTGTGTTGCGGAGTCTCCAACTCTACCCCGCTTATTGTAGAAATCAGCCCAGCCACAGCACTGACACATTGGGGTTTATTTGCTAAAGGCAAATTTTCACATTGCAAGGAAATATTCTCTTAGCTTAGTGAATGTGGTGGAAATTCACTTTACAAAGAAGAGCCAATCACATTCAATGAAAATGTATGTCAACAGAGTTTCACCTTAATTCACTAACAGCCTATTTTCCTTGGTAAATCAACCCCATAGTCCAGGGAGCAGTCAGAGAAGACAAGGCTGACAGATCCTATGGCAGTTGAAACAGTTCACGTTTGTTTAGATTAACCGTGTATTCAGCCATTTGCCTATATTTAGAGTTAAATGTCTATAAATGTTTGCTAAAGCAGTATTTAGGTGGAAAACTCAATTCCTGGAATAACTAACAATATAAACCTGTCAGGAAATGGAGCGGCTCAAACATTACCAAAGCATCTTGCTGGAAGAGCTAAAGAATCAGCAGCAGCAGGAAAGATCTCGGGCGCAGAAGGCGCAACGTGCAGAGGCCAGGAAACGCCAGGCTATGTTCAAAGAGAGAATGAAGAGCCAAGGCATGAGTATATCAGAGCAGAAAGAGAGGAACAAGCAGGTAAAATGTACAGTATTCTATATCCCTAGAACAGTATTTCCAAAGCGCCATGTACTGGGAAATGACTCTGGGTGTTAAAGTCTTAAGTCCAAAAGAAGTATTGGGTAGAGCACATAGAAGATGGCAGTTGTGATCCCTGATTATGGTGCCAGTGCAATTATTCCCATTTTGGTGTTAGCTAACATTCATTAGAACAGTGGTCCTCAACCTGTGTAACCTCAGGACCCACATTAAGCCTTGGTCATTAAGTCGTGATCCAAGTCCCACTGCAATGGAACGTACAGCATTAGGGTACCGCGCATTCCGATGTGGGCGTAAGAAATGTGGGTTGGAGGTGCGTTTGGAGTACCATTCAAATGAATGGCAATGCAACACAACGCACCAGAATGCATGGTAGGTGCGATAGCATGGTACAGATTAACACACTGTACTAGTGTGAACGGGCCCTCAAAATCACTAACATACACAATCGCAGACATTCTCACACACATACATACTCCAAATGTTTTTAAATAATTTTTAAGACTACCTTACGAGAATTGGAGTGGATCCTCAGCCTGGGGTCCAGTGTGGACTGCTGTGCTGTGGCGGAGCTCCATCCATATGTGCATTGCTTCTACAGCTCTCTTGCGCGCCCTGTAGAGGTGCCGGGAGCCAGAATGTGTCATCACTCCAGTCCAGGCACCTCTACAGGACATGTGAGGGAGCTATAAGCAATGCACGTATGGATGGAGTTCCCTCACGGCCATAGCCCACCTCAAGCTGACACTAGGCCCGGGCAGCATATTTTGAATGGCTGCTTGGTGCGAGAACTGACAGTGCTGCACTAGGGGGAGGCAGAGGAGCCTCTCACCTAGAAAAGTGGAATGCATGTGGCGACCCACTGAACACGGGGTCATGACCCACCAGTTGAGAACCAAGGCAATAGAAGGTGCATAGTGTTCAAATCGGATGTCATGACCATACGTTAGTTAGCATTCTGTTAGGCCCTTTTGAATAAGCAGTTCCTCAGCAACTGTTGGATCTCTCTAAATGTGGGTGCCAGTGAAATAAAGATCTGTATTAGAAACCCAGTGGGACAGGGAAATCAGATTGTGCAGAAAATTAAACAGGTAACAAAACTGGGCAACTCAATCTGAACATATGAAAGCAAAAAAATGCAATTAAAGGGAATCAATGGGCAAAAAATAAAAATAAATCTGTATTTCTATATTGAATTTCCATACATTCTACCCTGCGCCTAATATCAATGTCGATTTTAGAAGTTTGTAAACATACTTATTGAAGATGCCCATAGGACGTATAAAAAGCACTCGTCAAAGTGATCCAGATATTTAATCAACTTGCTTTATATGCAAATCTCAACCTCTGCTGTATTCTGCCTATCTATTATATGTGCTCAGTATTACCCAGGAGTGCCATAGATTTACTTAAGTGCAGCATTAGTAGCTGGAGCAGAAAGATCTAGCAATTTCTTACTTGAAGGTAGGTGGTATATGTAGTGTGCAAAGCCACTCTTTCAACTATGAATATTACAGAGCGCTTAAAGGAGAACTACGGGGTTAAGGCTTTTCCCCATAGTTCTCCTTAGGGTAACGGGAGGACGCAAACTAGCGTCCTCCCGGATACCGCGAGCAGTAGCTCGCGATATACTGAGACGCCGCAGTATACTGAGACCCCGCAGCTGAAGCGGATCCCGACAATTGTGCCGGGATCCGCCCAGCTGCGTGACTGACAGCCTATCTAGAGGCAGAGCCAGCTGTACCCTCCCCCGTCCGTTCCGCCAGTCAGCGCTGGCAGATCAGAGCGGGGAGGGGGGGAATCCAGCCCCTCCCCTGTCACGGCAGAGAGCCGTGACAGGATCGAGAGGTGAGCGAACACCGGCATGTGTTCGCTCACCTCCCGATCTACTGAGCCGACCTGTGACAGTCTCATTGTCACAGGTTGGCTAGAAATATGAGGCGAGTGAAAAGCACTCATCTCATAGTTCTCCTTTTAATTCTGCAATTGTGAAACTTGACCAGCTGGTGTATATAAAACACTCCCATAGGAGAATGGACAGAATACTGTGTGTGAATAACTCTCCTCTTCCTATAGTTTGTGCCACAACAGTGGAATATGTTATTTGTTATTTATATTCAACTTTTATCTTCTAATAGCACAGATAAAATAGGATTTTTTGTACCCACTGTAAAATCCTTTTCTTGAAGTCTACTGAGCGACACATGAAGTCTTAGGCTGGTCATGCACTGCTCTATTGTTTTTTCCTTCAACCTGCAGGCTGAACAAATAAAATAGAGCAGATTCCTCCGTCAACACTACGAGTCGATCGAGGAATCCCGCTGCTTGCATTGAATTCTGACAGCAGCCACCGGCTCATTGGCTGCCAGCTCTGGTCGTACAAAGTATTCCAGCCAGCTCCTTCGATCAGCTGACCGAGGGATGCCGACCAAAAGGGTGCTGACAGCGGTACATACAGTGCGAATTTCGACTGGTTCCTATGGGCACCCTTAAACCTTCAAGATTTACTTCGACCTACAGGAGGATTGGACACAGGAAAAACAAATAAAAAGCTGCAGGCCAGCCAAAGATAAGCCCTCCCACAACCAGAATGCTTCAGTTTTGTAGCAATGCAGTACCAAGAGCATGATCATATACACAGAGGGTTGGACATGTGTCCCTCATAAGACTCCAAGAAAATAATTTTACAAACATTATATTTTCTTTCGCACCCATTGAGGGACACAAAGTCTTAAACCTTCGGGGCATCCAAAAGCAGTCCAACTGAGGGGTGGGCAACACAGCAACAATGCTAACAGACCCAAGAAAAGAAACAACAAAATTGGGAACTTTCTGCAAGCTCAAAGAGCTGTCTAAAGGTGCCCATATACCTGATGATTATCGTACGATAATCGCAAGGTTGATGGGCAGCGTGTGACCGTAAACTTTCGTATGACCTGCCCATTATGGAGAGGCAAATCGTACAATTTTCGATAGCGCGATCGCAAGATGAAAGCCGCATGACCCGAGGCGCACACTGCCCTCTCACCATTGCAATCATCTGCAAGCCCTCCCCTAAGCGATGATCGCAAGTACGATCTGCCTGTCCAAGATGGGCAGGTCGTACGTAACTTTTAATCACCTTACAACCATCGCACAACGAAAGTCGTGCAATGTTTGTAAGGTGTACGGCCACCTTTAAGGAGCAAACTCCTAAAGGGATCGAATGAGGCCTGGACATACACCTGGTAGAACGTAGCAAACCTGTGAACAGAAGACCAGGTGGCAGCCTTGTAAATCTGAGAAACAGAGCTGAAGACGTCCATCCTCTTAGGATACTTGCAAAAAATCTAAGGCATTCTTGTAGTAGGGGGGAGGGGTGTATCCTGGGCTGGTCTACAGTTTTTTGTTTGCCAGTGTCTAATCCTCCTGTAGCTGGCCTAGCATCTCAAAGGTTTAAGACTTCCTGTGTCCCTCAAAAGGATGAGAAAGTGCGCTCGATTATCTTTTAAGGTTGAAGCCACACTTCTGTGTGTCCTAGAATATATATTTGACATATTTGAACTTCTAGTTTCAGCAGCAGGAGACTGCCCGTCAGAAAGAGGAGACTCAGAAGCAGCAGCAGAGGCAAGAACAGGAACTGCAGAAGTTCAAGGAACATCTGGAAGAAACCTTTAAGGAACTGACCCAAATACACGTAAGATCTGCACATTCTTACCTTGTCTCCAAGCTTTCCTAAAGTTAGTTTTACAAGAATGGTTCCTTGGTATATTTTAATAGCATCCAGTTTGTAAGTATGTGGTGCTGCCAAGCTAGCCAACTGATGTGAGATGAAGGTTTTTCCATTTATTAACGTGTTTCCCCCGAAAATAAGACCTACCCCAAAAGTAAGCTAGCACTATTTTTCAAGATTCCTGTAATATAAGACCTACCCCGGAAAGAAGACCTAGTTTGGTCTGGTCTGATGTCCCCACTGCTGCACCGCTGGTGCCGCTTTCCCTGATGGCAAAGGAAGCTGTAGAAAGCATGGCTGCGGCAGCGGAGGGAGCAGAGCCGCATTAGCCGCTACTTCGTCTATAGCGCCGGTTACTGTGACAGGCGGAGCGATACCAGATGCACTCCGCCTGTGAAAGAATGGAATCTGCTTTACCGATACTGACCAGCAGGAAAATAACGAGAGCAACAGTATTATTCTCATTAAGGTCAGTAAATAAAAGACAGTGGACATTCTGACACTCTGACAAAAGTGATTACCGTATTGGGCTGCTTTTACACTGATTCCCAGATGCAGCACTGTGCACCTGCAGGTTACCTGCACTAAGCCATAGACTTCGGTTACCTAACCGTATTACCGTAAAAAAATAAGACATCCCCTGAAAATAATACCTAAGTGTGTTTTTTTGGGGCAGAAAAAAAATAAAGAGTCTTATTTTCGGGGAAAGACGGTAGGTATATGTGCAAAAACCTTGTTAACCAGATCAATGGGACTTGTTCTATAGAGTTGAAACATAAAATAAAACTGATTGTGACTACTACTAGCCTATGAATGTCCTGTCTCCAAACACTTGTTGCCAGATTATGATTTTACAAATCTTGGATGTGGGAGCTTATTTCTTAGAGGAAATGGAAGTTAGAATGTGTTGTAAAGCAGATTTCTGACAGAGAAGACATTACTAAGAACAGAGAAGCTGCACAGCATGACCAGTCTACAGAAGAGGGCACTTCGTTAACAGCTATACATGGTCCTTATTGTCTTGCAGACATGATTATGAGTAATCCATTAACATTGCACAATATAAGCAATCCAGTAACATTGCACAGAAAGAATGTGAATCATTTGCAGAGTTCACTCAGAGTCAGACTTTTGTAAAATTCACAAACCAATTTAATATACAATAAATGTAAAACTAGTGCAATTGTTTTAGGGTTGGGATAACTATACTCTTATTTGTTGACTTTTTTAATGAATAATTGTTACAAACACAGGAAGAAAAAGTAAGAACGTTGCAAGAACAGGAAACAAAGAAACTACAGCGACTGGAGGCAGAACACAGCATGGAGGCTGAGCAGTGGAAGGAACGCCTGCAGCTTAGTAAAGAGGTATCTCTAGACTTTTGTAAATCCAGGAACTATTTATGTGAAATGGAGGGAAGGAAAAGTGGTGCGGTCTTTAACAATTCTTCTTATATTAGCTTTCCTTAGGGCTGGATTCAAATGTTTGCGTTCAGTCGACTAAAACGTGTGTTGAGCCATGTGTTGTGTTAAACCAGACCATTCCAACACACCCCAGCACAGGCAAAAGTGTACATGGTTCTTCTTTGCAATACAGTGCATTATAAATGCATCACCTGCTACTGCATAAGCGCTATTGTTTTAAACTAGTCAACACAGAATTATATAGGTTCCCATTGCTATCCTCCTGAAAATGCTGGCTGCCTGTCTGTGGATTTTGCACTTTGAGTCCCTGACCCAAAAACAGCATATAGCCAGATTTACTGATCTACTTATAGACTATATGTGCCACCTGTTGATCAGACACCCATATGGACTTGTTGGACATCCTACAGCATTTCAAAACCATGGGCAATAATATAGAATTGCCCCTCCACCCCCCAACCTTTGTTTCCTAAGAAGCCTCCACTCTTCTGTGAAGGCTTTTTACATGATTTTGGGAGTGCGTCTGTGGAAATTTGTGCCCATTCAGCGAAAAGAGCATTTGTGAGGTCAGGTACTGATGACCTGGCCATCAGTTTATCCCATATATGTTTAGTAGGGTTGAGGTAAGATCTGCTCAATTGCATTATCCTGCATTTGCACCCGAGCGTCATGAAATAATGCCCTTTTTCAGCGCGTATAGTGGAAGCATGTCTTTTGCGCACTGTTGCATGTTTTGTTTTAATGAGTAGATTGTGGCACATTGATGTGAATGGACTCGCATGTAAAAATATGCAAAAACACAGGAAACGCTTGTTTTTCAGTGTTTCCATTGAAGTCTATGGGGCCAAAGAGAAGCTCATGTACTTTCTTCAAGCAACGGGTGTTTTGCTACAAGTGACATGACGCTCAGATGTGAACATGGCCATAGAAATGAACGGGGGCTTTTTTTATTTTATTTTAAGGGTCTTTTGAGCAGAAAAAGCACTACAAAATGCTCCGTGTGAATAAGGGCTTATTCTGGAGGTGTGGTCACTGATGAAAAGTATTATTATTAATGTACATTGGTCACCATGGAAGGCATGTTTTTTTTCCTGATTTTTAAAGAAACTGTTGAATCTTTGTTTATTATAACCACCTTGATGTGAAGCAAACCTTGTCAGTGGAGATTCGTAAGACCCTCTAACCATGTCAATGCTATTCATTATATGTATGTAATCCTTTTAGAAGCTGGAAAGCGAGCTAGCCTTTAGACAGCACCAGATCTCGGACACCGGAAAGCAGCTGCACAAGGATCATGACAAACGCTTTTCTTGGTTCTCGCCTTCTTGACAGCCATGGGTGAAGAGGGACATCATTAAAAAAACACTCATACATTACCCTTAAGGCAAATACCTGCTTGGCCATCATAAATTGGAAACACTGTATTTTGACTGACAATATTTTTATTTTTTTTTCTATTAGATACATATATGGGTGGGAACAATAAAAAATGTAAAATGTCACATAAATACATTATTTACAAATCCATATTCTGCTGTAGTGCGAACACTGACAGAAGAATAAAATTTCATTTCTCACTTTTATTTGTGTTTGTGTGACTGCACAGTCCTGCGTTCTCATCAGTCTCCTTGCATTATTAATACATCGGAGAGATCTTCGACTTCCTGTAGTTTTAAATTCTATAGAAGAAAAGAAAAGGCAATGAAGAACATAATATATTGGATGAATTAACTTTGTTTCACATGAAAACACACCCCCCCGACTCTCCCTTTTTTACTTTGAATTGAGTTGCAACAGGGAGGGTACATAAATTTCAGTGTGTGTGATATATATATATATTTTACACACACACACATATATTACACGCAACAAGAATTTGATCCAACAATGTCAATATGACTGAAGGGATAGGGTGCATGGGTGACACCCTCAAGAGGGTAGGAAGACATAAGCCCCAGACTGGAGAGAAGTTAGCCTCCAGAAGAAAATAAGGAAGATACATTTATGGCTATAATTATACGGTCACCAAATTCTATATTAATCCTTTTTGCCCCCTTCCTCTGGCTTAACCCACCCTCCCCTCTGCATATGAATACTTAAACTGGCTATACACCTTGGGCTAAATAAAATATAGGAGCAGATTCCTCCATCAACTCTACAAGCACCTTGATTGAGGAATCCCCGCTGTTTCTTTTGTATTCTGACAGCGGCTGCCAAAGCGTATTGCCTGCCGGTTCTGTTCATACAAAGGAATTGCTGGCCGGCACTCACTGTGCGAACTTCATCGGGTTCCTCAAGAACTGTCCGAAATTCGCAGTGTTTGGCCACCTTTAATTTCAACATAATAGACATCGTTCCACTCTGTTTGCATCCAGCAGTGCAGGTCTACTCTGTCCAGGTCACACCTATGCATTAGTGCCCGGTAGACCTCTATGGTGCAGCCAGGACAGTGAAGACTTGCAGAGATGGATGGAAACAAATAGCAAAACTGCAGCCGTTGGATCAAGGTCAGTATGCATATGGGGAAGGTTGGTTAGGTTAGATCAGGGGGCAAAAAGGGAAGTGCACTTCGTATCAAAGTGTCATCCTATAATTAGCTCCCCATTTCTGCTAGTCATAAACTGAGGGGGCTTTTGCAGTTTTGTTCTGTGATATGGGTATTCCTGCACCTGCGTGTCTAAAGAGAGAACAGTCATTGGTGGCAGTTGACACAGTCAGAGGTCAAAGGAAGACTGTTTGAGCATTAAAAAACATTATGGGCAACATAAAATGCCTACAATGACATAAAATACCTACTGAAGCAAGGCTGGCTATGTTTACTAACCTTCTCATTAGCTAGATGCAAGAGACAAGCAAAAGCCAGTGGTACTGAAAGATTCTGTGCCATGACAGTGGGCAACCTGTTGATCAAGCAAAGTACATCAGTGTAAAGCATCAAGCAAACACTATACACAACAGAAAAAAAAAAACAAACAACAGTTCTATACCTTTTCTGCAGTTCACGTGTGACACTGCTGAAAATCCTCTCTTCTTTAATAGCTGGTTTTTCTATGTCAGACGTATGATTTGGCTTAAATGAAAATAAATCAGTTAACATCTGTTAAGCAGGGATCATCTTTATCCTAAATGACTTCTGTTTCTATTCAAAGCTTGTTCATGAAAGAAGCCAACTCTTGTATGAAGTAAAAAGTTTCATGTTAAAGCTGAAGGACAGAAGTCAGTGATGAGTAAAGTGGCATTCCCTAAAAAGGGATCAAACCATTAAAAGGAGAATCATGGCGAGAGTGAAATACACTCATCCCCATAATTAGAGCCGATGTATGACATTGAAGCTGTCACACGTTGGCTCTATTGATCAGGAAATGAGCAAACACATACCGCCGATCGCCTAGTTCCCGATCTTCTCACTGCAGAGAGCAATAACCGTCAGTCACTGCTCCCCGCAGGGATTCCCCCCTCCCCTCTCTCTATTCCTCCATTGCTGACTGGAGGGATGGACGGATGGGGAGGGGCGAGCAGAGCCAGCTGTCAATCAGTAAGCAGGGTGTATCCTGACAATATTGTGGAAATCTGTCCCGGCTACAGCGGGGCTCTGCGCTGTCATCATATAGAGGGAAATAGCCCGCTATATGCTGTGTTTTAGGTAAAAATATATATAAAACGTGTATACCCAACTTTAGCAACTACTCATCGTCAGAAACATGTGACAGTGGCATGTGTGTCAAATGTGGACCTACATCTCATGCAGGAGAAAGATACTGGCCAAAGCTGGAGTGGAGCTATAGTAGAAGTGAAAGACTGTTGTGCATCTTCCCAAATTGCACTGGAAGTAAAAATAAGGATTCTTCCAGCTCTTTCAGATTTCCTTATTTTAAGACATGTAAAGTGTAATTTTTTTAATCTCCGATCACCAGAGTTTCGGTCCAGCTTATGTTTTACAGGAAAGTGATGTATAATAGCTATTAGCAAGACCCTTTCCTACAGCCCAGTTCTGACCTACTGTATACCTGAAAAGTAAAATACTGCTGTTCCATCCTAGACCAACGCAAACGTTTAGGGAGTGGCCGGTTTGTCTTGTCTCCGTTATTACAAAATTACCACATTTTGGGTCAAAAGAAAATGTAGTATTGATCTTCTATGGCACATATAAGAAATGGGATGCGTAAAAACATTTTATATGAATAAACTGTTACACTAGAAAATTTGGCAAAAGTAGCTGTATCATAAGTGGATTAAATGGCCCTTTGAGGTTAAACAAAGTATAAAACATAGACACTCAGTTATTTATATTTTACAGTTTTTATTAAATGTATTCAACCGTCTCTATGACACATCAGCTTACCTCATCTGCTTTTTCTGGCGTTTTTTCCAGGAGGCCCCACATACTCGTTTTGAGATGCTTCATATCCATCTTTTTGGCTGTTTTGGCATAGATTATCTCTATTTTATTCACCTGCATAGAAAGGAAACATTTTGTTCTGTTGCTCCATATTTTCCCACATAGTAATACTGTTTGCTGCCACTGACAAATTGTCAATCTTACAAGCCTTCAGTAATGAATATCGATGGACAGCTGCAAAGAACAACAGTCAAGGTGATGAGTAACTAAAAAACTTGAAGAGCGGAAAAAGCTGTTTTTGTACAGGAATAAGTGTGAGGGCAGAAGAATGCCATTTTCTTGGCCATGCTGTGGTCGCTGCAATTCATTTGCCTTACACATTGAGGGTTCTTAAATATTTTTAACTGGGAAATGGGTCACACCTTAATGACCAAGGAAACATGTGGGTCCCGAGGTTACACAGGTTGAGAACCACTGCTCTACAGCATAGACTTCACCCCCACAATTCACATTTTGGGCTGTGAATCTGCACCTCTGACATAATTGTTCTTACAGAATGTGAAGATGTGCAGAGCAGGCATGTTTAACTCCCACAAGGTGCTTAAAGCAGGTATACAATTCACAACAAAATAAAAAACATCGAATTGAAGTGCACTGTTTACCTTCTGTGGTTCTGCAATAAGAGTGTGTTCCCCATCAAAGCCTACTCTCTTCTCATCTCTTCCATTCTGTATGGGAAATTCTGCACCTTCATCTGTGGCTCCCACAAAAGGACCATCGTCATCATCACTGTCTGAAAGCTACAAAATTATCAGGTTAAAAACCATTTAAGAAAACCCTTTTGGAAAATTCTGCTTATGGCAAGCCTATGACATTCCTTACGTGCAAGGCTGGACAGAAGTTTGAGGTATCATTGGGATTGTTGTAGTGTTAT
>NW_017308436.1:49438-75842 GCF_000935625.1 Nanorana parkeri | reverse complement strand
ACCATACCCTGTCCGCTGGTCTTAGGCTCATCCTTGCAATGCTGTCTGGATCATAATGGAAATCAGCAGGCAGTGTTGTGGCTTTTTTATTTTGGTTCTCGAGTGTGCTTTTTGCAAGTGTTGTAGCTGCCTATTTAAATATAGGAGATTGAAGGAAAAAAAAAAGGAGGGCTAATAAATATTTCAGTAGGGTCTTTTACAAGTACAGTACACTTTTGGACATATCCAACTACTTCTTCTTATGCTCTGCTGCCCTTCAAAAAAAAACCCAAGGAAATCATCCCTAACTAGAAAATATGAAACTTATCTTGCACATAGTAGGTAGAGCAAGAAGGCTCAATTGGTCCGATCATATCCACCTCTGCAGAACAAATATAACTGAAAGGGATAAACCCTGCTCCATACACTCTTTTTTTTTTTTTAACATCAATTCAAACCAGAGCAACCAATAACATTTCAGATTACCATTACCCTGTAGTAATAATGAGTGAGGGGTTTTTAGCAATAGACTGGGTTCAGCTGAATAACCAGACACTGCTCTGCATATCTAGAAGACAACTACATAGAATTATGGGCAGGCCACATATTAAACTATCAGCAGAACATTCACTTCAACAACAGAAATCTACCTCTTCTTCAAACAAGGCCTTGTTGCAATAAATTTATAAAACACACTAAAAATATATTGGATTCAATGCCACAGGAGCAAAAGTGGAAACAGAAGCTAATAAAAGCCAAATCAGGCTTCATCTAAAAAAAAACAAAACAAATAATGTGGTTGCTATGGGTAGGTGCTACGCTTCCTCTCCAGTTCCCATAAATCAGCAATTCATTAATATAACCACCCACCCCCCCAAAAAAAACTACTTTGATCAAGGGGTATGAGAACCTTTTACCAGTGCGGTTAGGCTGATCAGCCATTAGATGGATCAGCCATTCATTGACTCATTCTAATCCTGGGGCAACAATGGTGAACTTGAGTCACTATGCCAAAGTTAGTATATTGCACATATAGGGCAGAGTTGCTTCCAGTAGAGCCTATTTATACCATATCTTTTGCTTCACAACCCCCAATAATTTATGTCACGTTTTGTCTTAAAATGTATTCTACCAGATTTCCTAATTGTAGTTTTGGACATATTAGGGAAGGGTTAAAACTAGGGATGTTCAGATACCAAGTACCGCACTTAGTACTGATACATTTCCAGGTCCAAGACTAGACTAGAGAAAAACTCAAAAGTCAGGAGGCAGCTGTCATATTTAAAAGGAGCACACGGGGCTCCTGGGATTTGTGCATCACTGTTTTAGGGATGCACCAATACCATTTTTTTCCAGACCAAGTACAAGTACCGATAGTTGTCAGTACTCACAGATACCAATTACTGATACTTTTTTCTTTACTGTCATGTGTAGTTTTTCTAAAACAATACAGACTAATGATTTCAGAACAGTGGTGGAGCGCCAGAGCCAGGCCCCAGCTGCAACCACTGAAACCCTGGTAGTCCTCCTGAAAATGCCAAGCATCGGCACTGGTATCTGAACATCCCTAGGTAAAACCTTAGGTTTTTATTTGTTTCTGAGGTTTTGTCAAGAATACAATCTCCAAAACCTCACATCCTGTCCTGGTCACTGGTACAAGAAGTGATGGGTAGTCTCACAAATAGGGCCACAGATTGCAGTAAAGAAAAGCTGCATATACAATTAATTTAAAATTGGTCAAAGGCACACAGTGCTGGTCACATATATTAGTCTTCATGTGGCCCTGGAAACACACAGCAGATTCTTTTATTACACAACTTACCCTAGTTTTACAAAAGTGAGTTTGAAAATTAATGTCTTCTTCAAAGTTCAGTTCAAACACTTTCTTTGCCTTCTTGATCTTCTGTTTGTCACCAACAATCTCAACTAAAATTGAATAGATTTAGATTAGAGAACTACAATGCTAAGTCCTCCTATTGACTTTGATTAAAGGAAGGACAACTACCTTTTTGCCGAGGCCGGAAACGCCAATGTTCAGGGCCTGCCCACATGGACATGGTGCGGGGACTGAAGTATGAGTACTCTCCAGGGCGAGATGACAGCTGTAGGCACATGGTGCCAATGTCCGCATCCGCAATTTGAGTTACCTGTGACCTGCCGGGATGAAATGAAGGAAAGTAATGGATACAAGAGATTAAAAAAAAAAATAACTACATCAAAAACTGAGATTAGAACAGAAGATTCCTAGTACAGCTTAGACCTAACATTGCTAAGGTAATAAGAAAAGAGGATAGGAGTGTGTCTTAACCAGCAGTCAGGAAGTCCTTTACATTTACAGTATTATAAGTAAAAGAACTAAGGACACCTCATGCCTCTCACAATCATAATTTGCAGAATTGTGTCCACATCTAGGATGAGCAGACTTCAGGCCTTAAATTTTAATAGTTTGGAGGCTCACTGTATTCTACACTTGCATGCAATGACAGTGACAGGAAAATGCATGCGGATTACAAAGCTGACAAGCGACACTACAGTGCTGAAGTTGTTACAGGATGCAGTTTTCTGCAGAAAAGCAGCATCGTTTCAACCAGCAACACGCTTGCCAATGGGACTGCATATTGCAGAGTAAATAGTGTTGGGGCAGGGCACAGTAAACCTGGAAATGCTGGACACTGGGTAAAATATCCTTAGGCACAGGGAACTGATCAGAAGCCTTCTTCCAAAGCAAGTCAGACAATGTGGCACAACAGAAAGTGCTACGAACTATATACTGTATAGGGAGCTTAAAAGAGAACTACGGCCGAACCTTTAGCATTGGCTCTCTTTTGGGTCACAGGTCATTTACGAATGTCCTCCTGTGACCCAAAACTCAACACACACACACGTTACCCTTTCCTCACTTTTACAAAAGGTTCCCTTGTTCTAATTCTAGGGTCTGTAAAGAAAGCCATACCCTTTTCTCTCTGCCCGGCAAGCCTCTCGCTGCTCTGCGAACTCTCCCAGATCTTCTGCTTCATTTCCATCACACACATCTGCATCAAAGTCATCCATCTCCGGACCTGCAGGCTCAGGACCATCATCCTCAATTTCTGCATTCATATCAAAGGCATGGTTGCTCTCCTTGTATTTATCCGTTAATGACAACAGATTCTGTAGAAAGAGTGGTGACAAAGCAAAACATAGGACCATCAGGAACCGAGTACTTTATAAGTTATAAAAATCCTCACTAACCATCAGTGAGGGCTTCACATTAGAGCACATATGTTACAAAGTGTTTTTATTTTGTGCTGCAATGCATTTAACATTTTTTTTCAGAATGTATTGTATTAGCATGCACTGCAGCATGTTGTTACACATTAGGCTCATCACATACACTTTACAATTTCACTGCACAATCAACTTTAGACCTACCAAAACAATCCAATGAACCTTTATACAAACCAGGCAAGCCTGTGCACTACAAACTTGTTGGTAGATTTAAAAAAGGAGAACTATGAGGTGAGTAATTTTTACTCAACCTCATAGTTCGAGCCGACGTGTGGCAATGAAACTGTCACACGTCAGCTCAATAGATCGGGAAGTGAGCGAACACACAACGTCGCTCGCTCACTTCTCCATCATGTCCCTATATCGCGAGCTGTAGCTCACTATATACTAAGCTTGGGTCATGGGAGGACGACGCTAGTTTGTGTTCTTCCGTGACCCTTAGGAGAACTATGGGGGGAAAACACTTACCCCATAGTTCTCCTTTAATGGAGGGTGCACAATCAAATCAGGTTGTAATATGTGTGGTGAGCTTTAAAGCGTATTTGAATGCACTGAGCTGCGGGAGGCTACATGTCATTCTTTTTTTCAGTGCACATTTTGCATTGGGCAATGTAGCCCACACTGCTGGAGCGACAGAGCCCTAAATATGCACATTTCTAAAAGCTCACTTATCATTAAGTGGTGTTAACCCCTCACAGTAGTGTAAATGTTTAGTATCTGTTTTAAATTATGATCATTTGCTTCTGTCCCGCTCCCATATGGGGACTATTATATCCGACTAAAAGCTCACAAGATATACAAAGTATCTGACTATACAAAAAAAAAAAAAAAAGCATACTTCCTCCGTGACATTGCCGCCCAGCTGCATCAGTCGAAATTTTGCAAGTGATGGACATAGGGGACGTTTTTCCACACACTGATCCAGAAGAGCTGCATAGAGAGAAGATATATCTCTGATAAGACTCCACCAGGAGATGAAAACTGGGTCACAAAGCAAATTGCATTATAATTTCATAGCTATAGTTCCATTAAAGTGTGTAATGCAAAAAAAAAAATGTTTCCCCGTTATTGTGTAGAGATTGTAGAATTAAAACCAGTTGTGTTTTTTAGTTATCTGAAGACAAGTTAGATTTCTTTTCTCTCCTATCATGTTAACACCGGTTTTACCAGACAAGAAGTAAAAAGGTAAAATTTCTAACAGCAACGGACAGATAAAACTGCAATTTTTATCAGCGTAGGTGAAGGTTACAAACCAGGTCAGCGTTTTATTGCAAGTCATCATTGAGGATTTTGTTCCTCACCTGTCTGGCAAAACTGTCATCAGGAGGAAGTGAGAGAAAATCTGTCATTGCCCCCATGCTCTGTGCAATACTAATAAAATAAGTTATGGCTTGATATACATTTTAATATTCTGTGAAACTATGCCTAACTTCCTCTTTGTTAATTTATCTTAATGAGTAAATTACCATCTAGCAATATAGTGCAAATATTACTAAGGTTGTAAGAGTTTATCAGGCATTTTTCTATACAGCTTAAGTCTTGTCTAGTCATCCCGATACCTGTAAAACATTCTCTGCATTAAGGCAAAAAATACCCAAAACTTTCCTAACACCCCTGCCATCCCCACACTTACCTGCAGCTGCTCCTCTACTCCGCCAGGAAGATACTTGGGGTTCCCCGAACTTCCTGGTTGTGGGTGAGGGTACTGAGGGCAGAAAAGCCATGGCTCCTTCGCTGTCAGTCAAGCTATGACTGCAAAGGGTGGGAGTGTGGCTGGCTGCACCCACGCGGTGTGTGTCTCTAAGGATGCACACAGCTAGGGGCGGGCTTGGCCGTGACTGTGCATATATGGGTGCCTCCAAAGCAGGTCGGCTAGCTGATAGAGGCACCCATACGGGGGTGTCCAGTCTGGATACCACTTAAGAACGAGGAAATTAAAAAAAATAAAAGAATCCAGGAGGTTTAAATGTCACTTTTAAGTGGAATTTGCACACAGTGTCCTCTCACGAGATATGAGCTCACCATTTGACCATACCATTTTGAAGGGAAACTATAATGGCTCTGGATCAATTCTAAAAACTTTTTACAATTTCATACATACATATACACACACACAATTTCTTTTATAAATATTAACCACTTGCTGACCGCGGTGTTAAACCCCCTCCCTGGCCAGGCCATTTTTCAGTATTCAGCACTGCGGTACTTTGACTGTCATTTATTCCGTCATACAACGCTGGACTGAAATTAATTTTATACCATTTTTGGGGGACAGATAGAGCTTTATTTTGGTGGTATTTAATCACCACTGGGGCTTTTATTTTTTAATATATAATGAAAAAAGTAATGAAAATTGAGAAGAAAAAAAAAAAACTGTTTTCCCTACGTTATGTTATAAAATAATTATTATTACCCAAATTTTTGGTAAAATATAAAAGTCGGGGTCATGTCGGGTAAATAGACACCAAACATGTCAAGCTTCAAAATTGCGTGCGCCCGCAAACTCGCAAAAACTACCATACCCAAAATTGGCCATAGGCGACGCTTTAAAAGCTTTTACTACTCATCAGTTTAGTGTTATCAGTGATTGATGGGCCTAGAATTATTGCTCTCACTGCGACGTTCGCAGCGATATGCAACATGTGCGGCGTAATGGATGCAATCGTCGTTTCCGCACGTAGGCGCACTCAACGCATGTTTGCATGTGTATGTGGGGGGCGGGGGACCTAAAAAATTTTTTTTTTTAATTACCTTTATATGTGACTTAATTTTTTTTAACATTCTTTTAAACCTTTTTTTCCCCCCACTTAACTTTATTGCTATCACACAGGGGACTAACAAGCCCCCTTTGTGATAGCCAATTTTCAGTGTCAGGTCCTCTTTATGGAGACATCAGGGGTCTTTAAGAACCCCAATGTCACCTAGGGACCCCCAGAGAAGCTGATGAAGCAAATCACCTGCTTCTCTCCGGTTTCTGTACCGGAGAGTGACAGAGGAATGTGGAAGTGATGTAGTACACATCACTTCCTGCATTCCGAAGAGGAGGAGGACATCAAATGGAGCTTGTGTACTGAGCTCCGTTTGATCTCCGGCCGCAGAGATGCTGTGCTGGTCCCGGGCTCGCACCAGGCACAGCGGAGCTTGGGAATCGCCAGCAGCGGCGGAGGGGGGCGCACACCTGCACGCATATTACAAGCGATCAGGTGTCTCTACAGACACCCGAATGCTTGAAAGTAAACAGCCATCGCTGGCTGTTTACATTCCAGGCTGATTTCCCGCTCGTGCGCGCCGCCCAGCGGCGGGCAAGAGTGGGGCGGGATGGGACGTTTAAAAACGCCCACCCGCATTCAATAAGCTGCTGTCCGGCCATTTAATTACAACGACCGGACAGCAGGTGGTTAAATCAATGGAAAAGGATTCCCGGAGAACTTGGAGAGATCTAAGAAAGAGCACAGCAGTCGTGTTCCAAGAAAGTGGATGACAGGGATAAGTCACTCATCTTGCTTATGCTTGTAAATTTTAGGTTGAGCTACTGATTTCCATTAATAGTTTGGGTTTTTTGTTGCTTTCTTTTTACTCAACGGAGTTCAGGAGGCAGACAAAATGTGAAAATAAGCCTAAAGCACCATCTACTGGCTCAAAAAGCAGAATTCAAAATATTGATTAAGCGACTCCCATTCCTGCTGCAATATGGGAGTTATACACAAACCCCCATGTTTCCCTAATGTATGGAATGCTGCAGGGGAAGAACTGTTTCACAAAATATTTGCCATTCCATAAATGGGAAGAGGATTTGGGAGCAAGATATTCTCCCTCTCAGTAGTGCAAAGCGATTCAGTCCATACAATCAGTGACTAAATGTGTCAACCTATGAGAACTGTCTCATAAAATCACCTTGCGATGGTATTTAACCCCTTACCGTATGGCTAAGATCTCTCCCTCTAACTCCAACTTATGTTGGAGGGGCTGTGGTCACGTTGGTAAACTGCTCCATGTATTGTGGTCGTGCCCATGCCTCCAACAATATTGGACTACAGTCTTCTAAACTATATCTTCCATAGCGGGTAGACAGATAGTACCTAGACCGGACTTGGCACTCCTGAATCTGGGAATCGAAGACATCCCCTATCATGTGCAAACAGTAGTCTCTCATGTGCTGTTGGCCGCGAGACTAAACATATCACGAAGATGGCGCACTAATGACCTGCCTACGATCCACCATGAAGTATCCTTGGTTCATATTAATTGCCAGTACAAAAGAGCTTTGTCACATCCTGGTCGAGCGATAGATTTACTAAGCATAGGGCGCCCTGGAATGTGTGGTATTAATCTAATGCAGGACTGTAGGCCCCTCCATCAACCCATACTGTGGACACTTACCCTGTATGCTCTAGGATTATACCTAGTGTCGGGAAGAGAACGGGTCGATAGGAATGTTATATTTGATGTATGTCTGATCCCTCATTTAACATATAACGTGTATACGGCTTGAATCGATAGTGTATATGTTGTGATATGCGTGTCTAGTTTGTACCTTTTCTTTATGTATTGATGTGAAAAATTGAATAAAAAATTCCAATTATAAAATATTGATTAAGCAATATTTCATAATTCTCCTTTTTAAAATGTTACAGTTTTAGCTCTGACATAATAAAATATGTACAAGCCCCTATGCGTTCTCTTTAAGAGCAAAGGAAAGAAGGTAAACACTAAAATAGTGTATATTGGAAGTACAGCACCTAAATGACCTACCTTTCAGCTCAGTTGTATCAACAGATGTTGGAGTTGGGTCCTGTTCCTCTTGGATGGTGGACAGTGGTATCACGTAATTATCAAAGTGCAGCTCACTGTGATAATTGGAACAATGCAGAGTAGTCAGGAAAACCCCCACTGTACTGCATTCATCAAATGAGGCAGCTGCTTTCTGAAAGAGAGGGTCAATCTGCAGAAACACAGAAACGTGATCATCAGTAAATGTGTACATAGAGATTTATATACGTCTACAGTAGGGCACCCATATGTTTGTTATGAGAACATCTAACTCATGTGCATTCACAGCAGCACCAATAAACAGATTATCTGAGGTTATACAGCATCAAACGTGTGCTGGCAGCTTATGCCATCAGTCACCTGCCGCTATTATCAGCTTTGTAGGACAGGCTTTCTTGAAAGGAAATGGTTTAAAACATTTTGGCTTAAACTTAGCTTGAGCTATACAGCTCTGTAAACAACAGGAGGAGAAACTAAAAATAAATGTGAAAAGCATCTTAGAAAAGGATCCTAGAAGTCCACCTGCTGGCTGAATATGGGCGTAGATGATATGAATGTACAACATTTCATATTGAAATAAAAGAAGAACATTTTTTAACATTCTTTAGTCTTCATTATAAGCAAAGATGAAATGATATACAAAAAAAAAAAAAAAACGGGCATTCAGCCCTTGTAAAGAAATTCTGTTAGTTTAGCAAAAAGCCTAAAACCTGACAGCAGTAGCAATAGTCAAAAGCACAAGCTGCCATCAGGTACCTTCTAATTCAGGTGCTCTACACTAACCAGCATGGAAAGAGAAAGCAGAGACTGCCTATGCTTATGCAAACGTCAACATTAAAAAGCTGGGTTGACAGGGCACTGAGGGAACACAAACTGTCAGTTTAGGCAATTTAGCCAACTTCTCCAGATTAGCTCATCAATTTACTACAGGGAATTGAACATACAATTGCAAGTTTATGCCAGAGACCACCAGAGTTTAGTGTCACTTTAACAGGGGCTTCTCACCTGATCAGCACGGTCTATTGCTGAGCGAGATATGTTGTTCAAGTTCTGTTCAATAGTATCCACAGAGTGTTGCCTCTTCTTCCGTTTCATATTTTGAGGCTCCTTACCAGCATCACCTTTAAATAGAATAACATCAGGATCAATCAAGTGCATGCTAATACTAAATCATCCACCAACCACTCAGATCATTTCTATCCTATTTACACTTTGCTGGGGCTGTCAACATAAAATGTGTGTGTACGAGATATTACAATTATACTTAAAAAAACGTGATTATGTCTGTGTTTCAGCGACCTATATTCCATGCAGGAATTGTTGAATTGAAAAAGAGGATTAGCATCAATAATCAGGATTATATACCAGCATCCTGGACCTCTGCTGCTTGCTCTGATCCTTGTGATTCCTTTCCGAGGCCTCCCAATACTTTGTACACATCTGCATGCACTGCGTCTACTCGCACGGCATAGATCTTGGCACTGGCATCCAGTGTCCCAGCAGCAACCTGTAGAGGAAAACTCCATCAATATAAAAAGATCACTCACAAACACACAATAATAGGAGTAAGAGCTGAGTGACAAACGCACCTTGAAGTTAGTAAGTTCGCTTCCTTTCTCCTTCAGAATGTCACCCATGTAGTCAATCAGATGTAGTCCAAATGCATTCTTTGTTGTTATTCTCTAAAAAAAAAAAGCATTCATTGATGAGTATTTGTTAGAGTTGTGTATTACTGAGCAATAGTAGGCGTGCAGGGTAAAAAAAAAAAAAAAAAAGAATGGACTTTATATATACAGGATCACCATATTACTCAAAGTATATATACCCTTTCATATCATCCTATTTGCCCATAAAGGGATCACAATCTAAGTCCCCAACACACATGCTGATGAGTTTGGGAGGAAGACAATTAGCCTAGCAATGTTTATTGTTCTTAAAGTCCATTTCCACCTGTTGTAAGTGAGCCTGACTGAATAAAATAGCTGGCAGTGGAGAGTCTTTCATTGTGGATGGGGGAAGCTATTGATCTTTGCTCATTCACCCTCTAGGCCTTAAAAGAAAAAACTATGGCCAAACCTTTTTTTTACCGTTTGTTCTCTTTTGGGTCACAGGAGGATATTCACCAATACTGATACCTACCACAATGTTTTCGTACATAGGTGCACCCGGCATGTTTGTATGCTGACATGTGCATGCGCACTTGCAGGAGGACTATTTTTACATGTAATTTTTTTCTTTTCTTTTACTTAATTGCTATCACATACAAGCCCTCTATGTCAGTAGTTCTCAACCTGTGTAACCTCAGGACCCACATTTGTCCTTAGCCATTAAGTCGCGACCCAAGTCGCACTACAATGGAACGCATGGCATTAGGGTACCCCGCTTTCCGGTGCAGGGGCGTTCGAACTGTGGGTGGGAGGCGCGTTTGGGGTGCCATTCAAATGAATGACAACGCAACACACCTCCTACACCAGAATGCACGGTAGGTGCGATTGCGTGGTACAGTGTGTTAATCTCATGGTACTATGTGATTAATGCACTGTACTAGTGTGGACGGAATGGAGCTCTCTCAAGGCAAAAGCCCCACCCCACCTCAAGCTGACACTCGGCCCCAGGCAGCATATTTTGAATGGCTGCTCGGCAAGAGAACTGACAGTGCAGCGCTAGGGGGAGGCAGAGGAGCCTCTCACCTAGAAAAATGGAAGGCTTGCGGCGACCCACTGAAAACGGGGTCGCGACCCACCAGTTGAGAACCAAGGCTCTATGTGATGGCTTACTAGTGGTGACAGTTACTCTAAGGTGACACTAGGGTGGCTAACAGACCCCTAGTGTCACCTTTCCACTCCAAAGAAGCTATAGGAGCACAATCTGCACTCCAATAGCTTCTTGCCCAGCTTCTGCAGCTGAGCAATGACAGCTGAGGGACTGGAAGTGAAGCAATCAGCATTGCTTCTGGTCCCATTCAGTGGGCAGGGAATCAGCAAGTGGATGTTCACTAGTGTCCTTCCCTGCTTCCTGCCGACACCCATGATGCCGGTCCAAGGCACGCAGGAGGGGCAGCAGAGCCTGGGAACCAAGGCGGGGGAGTCGGGTGGGAGGGCACACACTACTTGCCCCTGGAAGCGATCTGGCGGCAGCTCAGCTGCCAGAATCATTTCCAGTGTAAAGAAGACAGTCCTTTAAAAGGGGACCTACTACTAGTGACATGACATACATCGGTGGCAGCGAAAGGTTTAAAAGAATTCCCTGCAACTACAAAAAAAAAAAAAAAAAAATTAAAAAAAAAAAAAAAAAAAATGACCCTTGCTGGAGGGCTAGCCCCTGCACTTGCAAGAATGAAATGCTCATTTTGATCTAGGGGCTGTAATAAAGCAGAATGTTAGACCGGTCCCACACAGTCTTTTTTGCCCCTGGACTTTGGTGGACCACTGATGTCATCACTTCTTATGTAGGTCCATTGACCTGCATTAGACGTGCAGACAGCGAGGGACGTTCCATTGCCGTAGCAGGGGGGAAATAGGTGAGTGCTGAACTCCGCGGGAGCTGGACCTAGACCAGGGGTAGGCAACCTTGGCTCTCCAGCTGTGCTGAAAGTACAAATCCCATCATGCTTCTGCCTGTGGGAGTGATGCCCGTGGCTTGCATTGCCTTACGGAATTTGTAGTTTCAGCGCAGCTGGAGAGCCAAGGTTGCCAACCCCTGCCCTAGACCAAACAAGCTCTTAACTCTTGCAGTGCGCAAGTAGCCCCCACTGCAAGGGTACATTTTTTTTATTTGCCTGCAGTTCTTTTTCAAGTAGTGACCCGTTTTATTTTTCATACAGAACTGGCAAATCTGCAATACACCTATATTCAAAACACAGATCTATGTATGTTCTAGATAACATGTCCTGTGTTAGATATTTATTGTTGATTAGGTTCCCACTGGAGAGATTTTCATGCCCCAATAACATGTGGTATATTTCTAAAGCAGTGAATGAGACATTCACCAAACATTTACTGCAGGTGTATCTACAGTATTTCATGCATTTAAAATTGCAATGATTGATTTACCTGCAGTAAATGTTGTTTTGGTGACTGTCACATTGAGTGCTTTAACAAAAATATGCCACCATGTGTGACACTGTCACGGCACAATCAGTAAGATAAATATCAATAGGAATCAGACGTGGTAGAGGTTCTAAACTTTCCAATGCAGGAAGCATTCAATTATTAAGGAGGCATAATGGGAAGAAAAAAAAACAAAAACACAGTTTATTATTCTGTCAGCAACAAAATACACTTGCGAAGGATGCAATGTGCAACTGATGTGCAGCAGATTACTTACATTCTCTTGAGATAACTTGATGCAGGTGGAGTAATGGTCCGAGATCTGAGCATTTGACAGCTTAGGCAGGAGGAGTGAGTTGGCCTCAGACCTGTGTAGACACAAAGCTAACAGTCATTTCATGGTGAAAGGACTTATGTAGCTGTAGCAAAGTTACATACATAGATAGTCAGGTTGAAAAAAAAGAGACACATACATGTCCATCGAGTTCAACCTATAGAGATGAGAGGGAAAAAAAAAACAGAACGCTATGCCCACAATTACACCCTGTTGATCCAGAGGAAGGCAAAAAAAAACCTCTATAAAGCACGGTTCAATTTGCTCCAACAGGGGAAAAAAAATTCTTCCTGATCCCATAAGGCAATCGGATATTCCCTGCTTAATATACCTATAAGAACTCAATATCCAGTAATATTCTGTGCATTTAAGAATACATCCAGATTTATTTTTAAACAATTAACGGAGCTAGCTAGAACTAGCTCCTGGGGGAGTCTATTCCACATTGTCACAGCTCTAACTGTGAAGAATCCTTTCCGTATGCAAAGGTTAACCATCTTTTCCTCCAGATGCAAAGAGTGCCCCCTTGTCCTTTGCAGTGACCTTAACGTGAATAATTTGGCACCAAGCTCACTATATGGACCATTTATGTATTTATACATGGTGATCATGTCCCCCCTTAATCGCCTCTTCTCCAGAGAGAACAAATTCAGGTCAGTTCATCTTTCCTCATAGCTGAGCTCCCCCATGCCAATTATGAGTTTAGTTGCCCTTCCTTCGCTGCACTTTCTCCAGTTCCACGACAAAGGTAACCAAATACAATTAGTTACAGCAATAGAAAATGTGGTCAAAACATAAATCACATAGGTTAAAGTGCATCTCATACTAATTTGTATTGAGATTGTAGTCCATCACAGGAGTGAGCTTGGAGCGGTGACGACTTTACAACACACACAGGGACCATGGGGAACAAAAGTAGGCACCCTCCAGAAGGAAGGACAGTGTCAGTACCAATTCAGAGATGATTGGAGGATCTACGGCTGAATGATACACAACTGAGATACGTTTTTGTTAGTAGTTAGGGTACTTGAATGTATTTTTAAGATTTAACTCCTGAGTTTAGTGTCACTATAAGATAAGATATAAGGCATAAAAGGAGTGCATTGTTTTAATGAATCAGTCAACTTAAGATGGTGACACACACACTAATTTTCAGCAGTTTCAACCACTTTTCATCTACAGGGATTGAATATACAAATGCAAGTTAACACCAGAAACCACACACAATTGACCGACCATCAGGATTCAGACGTTTGTAAAGCCGAAAAAAAACAAACAGTAATGCCTTTGAAAGTAATAGTATTATGCTACAGAGTTAAAACAGGGCAATTTGAGCCCAACTCCATGTGGTCCGTCAAAGGCACCATTTTATGTTTTTAACGGCTTTGCGATTATGGGGGGGGGTTTAGGGTAGGAATTAGAAGAGACTTACCTCTGAGCAGGAGAGATGCTAGATGCTGGAGAATCGGCATTACTAAGCTGTAGATCAATCACCCTGGAGCGCCTCCGCTGTTTTCTTTCCCATTCATCATCATTACTGGTGAAATTCTGAAGAGTGGGGGTCCCTGCTGCACTGATGGGCTGCGGTCTAGTAGCTGGAGACAAGTATTCCCCGACCAAGGACAATGGCTTCTGGCGTCCCCCTGACTGAGGAGTAGAGGTATTCATATTGCCTGATAAAGCAAAACACAGAAGGCATTCAGCAAAGCAGCAATGTATTTTATACAACATTGAATAATGAATACAAAGCTGATCAACTTACTTTCTAAATTCCTATAGCAACACCTCTTTGCTATAGCTACCGTAATACCTCATATTTCAAGCCAACCTCATACTGAGCTTCTTAAAATGCAGGCCAGTGTTCCCCCGGTTCAAGCATTGGACTTCCTCTGGGACTACTGTTAAAGGGTCTCTATGATCAAAAACTTAAAAATCAATCTGTATTTCTATATTGAATTTCCATAAGTTCTATCCCACTCCTAGTAATCTTGATGTCTCCATAAAGAGGACCTGTTACGTAAATTTGCTATCCCATAGGGGGCTTCTTAGGCCACCATGTAATAGCAATAAAGTTGTATGTAAAAAAAAAAAAAAAAAATAATAAAAAAATTAAAGATTGATAAAAAAATAAAGAAGCAGAACATAATTTTTTTAAACATTTTTTAAGTCCGCGCCCCCCACATACACACGTATATATGCGTCAGGTGCGCCTACGTGCCGCACATGTTGCATATCGCCGCAAACGGAGTGAGAGCAATAATTTTAGAGCCATTAAGGCCGGGTTCACACCTGGGCGTTTTACAGCGCTGATCGACGCGCTGTAAAACGCCCTGCAAGTGAAATCCCATTATTTCCTATGGGCATGGTTCTCACTTGGGCGTATTTCAGCGTGTCGGAACGTGCTGAAAAACGCCCTATGCCCAAAGAAGTACAGGAGCTTCTTTGGGGCGTATTTCCGCGCGTATCCATTAGGATACAGCCGGATAGCCCTCGTAAACGCGCGTTTGACGCGCGTTTTGTGGGCTGCAAATCGCGGTTAAAACATGCACCGCAAAACGCGCGTCATACACGCATATTTCGAACGCCTAGGTGGGAACCCAGCCTAAAGGAGAACTATGAGGTGAGTGCTTTTCACTCACCTCATAGTTCTAGCCGACCTGTGACAATGGGACTGTCACAGGTCGGCTCAGTAGATCGGGAAGTGAGCGAACACATACCGGTGTTCGCTTTCACCTCTCGATCCTGTCACTGCACAGAGCCGTGACAGGGGAGGGGCTGGATTCCCCCCTCCGATCCTCTAGCGCTAACTGGCGGAACAGATGGTACTTTTTTAACATAAATTGCAAGGCTATAGTCCGGTCATGCTGACTGGTGACATTTTTTACTGACTGGTGAGACACTATCAAATTTTTCAAGCCCTGTATATAAGGCTAGCAAGCAGTAGATATATGCTCCTGCCCGAGAATCCGAAACTGCTCGGGTGGCCACAAAGCATCTTGGGGCGGGCGCATGCGCAGTTTGGATTTTCGGCCGGGAGACGAGGAGAAACGAAAGGTAAGTCTATGGACGCGGGCACCCGCATGCAGACACCACTGGATCAGAAGTGCCTGCAAGCAGAGGAGTCAGTGCTGGATCGGAGACCCGCCGCATCGCTGGAGGGACAGATGAAAACAGCAGGAAAGAAGAAGATCGGATTAAGAGACAATTTAAGGTAAGTGCTGACATTAACATTGGGGGGAGGGAAAACATTTTTTTGCCTTTAATGTCACTAACTCTAGCAGTAGATTTATGCAAAAAAAAAAAAAAAAAGTTTAATTATACTTTAAACACTAATAGAAATACTGACCACAATGCAGTTGTCTGCGTGAGCCCTATAGCCTACAGTACAATGCTGTCTTCTGTATAAGCTCGCGTTCACACATCTGTGATGCGACAATGCAGGGGTGTTGCGGTAGGCTGCCCGTTCATTTGCATGAGCTATGTACCGCAACTAGATTGCTCTTACAGAAGCAGGGCCGTCCCTATGGTAATCGCCGCCTGAGGAGATTTCTTTCCAGGTTTGGGTACTGACAGTGAATGGTCACATGTCACCCTAAGGAGTGGGGGGCCGTAGTGGCAGACGTTGGACAACCCTTTCAGCTCTAGGCCGCCAGTGACATCAGTGAGCTTGGTGGGATGCCAAACAGAATCACTGGCTGCTAAGAGCTCTTAGCAACCAGAGACGCTGTGGCTGCCTGCCTCCCCCCCACCCCAGGCTGCCTCTTTATAGGGAGGGCCCTGCAAAGAAGTGCATGGCAATAGGCTACTGTGCAATGTAGCATGCATGCGATGGCTATGTACTTTGGGGGGCGCCATTAGGAAATAGCGGCCCTGCATCACACTTCATATTGCAACATGCGATGCAGCATTGCATGCGCCCTCCCTTCGCAGAGGTGTGACCATGAACCTAAACTGTACCTAGCATGCATCTGACATATGTCTGTGTGTATGAACACTGAGGAAGAAGTTCCAGTCAGGAATAAAATCTCCAACCATGGAGAGCTCTCTATGCTGAATATTTTCTCACAACAAGCTTTATTGTTCTCACAGCTTCAGTGCGCACAGGGAGAGCTCTGCGTGAGGCAATTACAATAGTACCAGCCCAGTGACAGCACCTCTCTATGAACCGGAGGCTTTCCGGGCACATTATACCACATACCCTCCCGCAACCCTGCACTCTTCCCCGGTACCACCGAACAACACGACATACCTCTCAGTCACCCAATTTCCGGCACCAAACCTTTCAAAATTTCCGCGCTATTGTATAGCGTGATGACGTCACGAGATAACGGTTGTAGGCGGTCCTACGGGCGGAGCGTTGCGACGCACATTTTTGGTAGGCGTGGACGTACTTCGTGCGCCATTTTTGTTGTGGGTGAGTGAGGGCAACGTACAGTGTGTGCAATTTAGTTTGTTTTACCTAATGTACCGTTCCTTGCAGCCTGTGACAGTTGTCACGGTGTTTACTGCTACTTCTGGTTGGGTAAAATATTACTGAAGTATACTGAATGTTGAAAAAAAGTATACTGAATAATACAAAAAATAATATACACTGAGCTGACATATAGTGGACATGATCCTTTTTCTTAAAGGAGAACTATGGGGTGAGTGCTTTTCACTCACCTCATAGTTCTAGCCGACCTGTGACAATAAGACTGTCATAGGTTGGCTCAGTAGATCGGGAGGTGAGCAAACACATACCGGCGTTCGCTCACCTCTCGATCCTGTCACGGCTCTATGCCGTGACAGGGGCGGGGCTGGATTCCCCGCTCCGATCCGCCAGCGCTGACTGGCGGAACGGACGGGGGAGGGGGCGGGTACAGCTGGCTCTGCCTCTTGATAGGCAGAGCCAGCTGTCAGTCACGCAGCTGGGCGGATTCCGACACAATTGTCGGGATCCGCTTCAGCTGTGGCGTCTCAGTATACCGCGAGCAGCTGCTCGTGGTGTGAAGGAATATGGATCATATCAAGAAAATGTTCTTTTCTATGTATTGAATTTGTTTCCTAGCTTTGTGACTTTCCTTACTCAGCTTTAGCGTTGCTACGTGTAACCAAGATGTATCCTGTATCTGGAAGTGCGCCGAGGTGCATGAAAAGAATGCCGAGGGAGGATGCTACAGGCAGAAGATATCTTTGACTAACCAATTAGCGAGAGACACAAGACTTTAACTAACAGCTCCTCTAGTTCACCCAATAGTACAAGACATTTAGAGATAACAGATGTGGGCATATGTGTGACGAACACTCTTCTGTTATCTGTGTATAAAAGAGAGAGACCGCCCTGAATAAAGCAGAAGCTTCATAAACCTTAACCCTGTGTTTGTGATTTTTCTGGTGCACCGCATACAACAAATTAGGAACAGCAGCAGATATTGTGTGTGAACCCAGTTGTGGTTCTGATCCATTTCAGCAGTATACTGCGGCGTCTCAGTATACCACGAGCTACAGCTCGCGGTATACTGAGCCTAGGGTGACGGGAGGACGCTAGTTTGTGTCCCCCCGTTACCCTAAGGAGAACTATGGGGAAAGACTTAACCCCTTAGTTCTCCTTTAATGTGTTACAGTATGATGGCCACAAGTGAATCTGAAATATTTTATTAGTTTTTATTTCCCATTTGAGCCAAGTAGGTGAAGATATAGAGGGGTCATATAAACTTGAACAGACATATTATTATTATTATTACATAGTATTTATATCGCGCCAACATTTTGTGCAGCGCTTTACAATATAAGGAAGGGCTTACAATCTAAAAGGGATTACAGGGTTATTCACAAAAGGGTGAAGAGTTTGGAGAAGGCAGGAGAAGTGAACAATATAGGACAACATAGCTGAACTGGAAAGTGAGCTGAATTTGAGAGTTTTTCCGAATCAGCTATTTTGTCCTAGATTTTTCACTTCTCCTGCCTTCTCCAAACCCTTCACCCTTTTGTGAATAACCCTGATAATCTGGAGCAGTTTTCTATGGGTTAGGGCAACCGATCAGCTTCTCTCTTTCATTTTCAAAGGTTTGTTGAACAAACTGAAGAGAGAAGCTGATTGGTTGCCATAAGAAAACTGTCTGTTCCAACTTTGATAAATTCCCCCCATAGTGTCCTGTTTTCATCTGTCAATTTGCTTCTGTGTTAATAGAAAGCATGCATATAGAGCTCAGTAGCTCAAGCTAAAGGATTTTCTGCAACTGGAAAGAGTGCAGAGAAGGGACAGTACATAAATAAGAGGCATGGATAAATAAGTGGGCCCCTATTTTCAAGGAGGCATTCATCAACTTATTTATGACTTGACCTTGAGGAAGAGAGGATTGCACCATTCAGTGCAATTTGATGGGAAAAAGTATTTCATTCCTAGGAAGTACTTCAATACAATGTCCAGGACAAGCTTCATCCTCCATCTGAAGTGGCAACATTAGATACATTGACAGCCTGTCATGAAGAAGCAGTTATCCAAGACTGTCAAATGTGTCATATTATTATATTGGGTGACCCCAATATACATCGATGGAGCCATTTATTTATTTTTAATTAAAGGAATAGTAAAAAATTATCCAAACTGCAATACTAAACTTAGTTTCAGCGCTGGCACTTTGAGATAAATAAATTGATTTTGCGTCGCAGTTTGGGCACTCGGGTTCAAAAAGGTTCGCCATCACTGCTTTAGTGAATGGGTAGTGGTGCAAGTACCCCTTACTCATTCACAAGGGAGGGGGGCGGCATCTGGGTGCCCCTTAATTAAAGGGGCACCCGATGCAAATAAGCCCCCTTACTCCCTTTCCTGCCCTGCCGGGCCAGTGCTCGGATCAAGGGTCGGTAGGACTGTTAGGGGGACCCCACGTTTTTCCCCCCCCTTAAAATTCCTACCAGACCTAAAGGGCCTGGTGTGGAGGGGGAACCACACGCACTTTTTTTATTTTAACTTTGGGGGTCCCTCCTAACATTCCTACCAGACCCAAAGGGTCTGGTATGAATTGGGGGGAACCTCGCGCTTTTTTTCCCCCTCTTCTGCAGACTAAAAAAAATACATGTTTTTTTCTAATGTCATTTTGCTGCAAACAAACGTAATTTCGTCCAGACTACCGCTAACGAATTTCGGAATCGGAAATTCTGATTAGTTTGCGTTTGTTAAATCTGTAATTCGGAAACATCCGAATGTCCAAATTTACTAAATTTCTTCCGAATTTGGATTCAGAACTAAACGAATTGCCCATGTCTATTGAACAGCAAACACCTCCTCCTCACCACACCTCCATTACATAGAACGGAGAAACTATATGTAAATAGGCAAGGGACGTAGAAGGGACTTGTTTTGTAGCTCCAAGATGAGATGGCTGATGCCATTGTTAGAGATTTCAGTAAAGTGCAAAGAAAGTGTCCTGTAATGATGTGAAAACCTCCGGATGAAACTACAGGGCATGGCAGAGGTCCAGGCATTCGAGATACCTACAGTATGGGTCCTCTTTAAGCCATAGAATTATCTGCTGATAGCTTTGGAGCTCAGGTGAACTATCTGAAAAGTGCAGAAGATTCCTCAGAGCTCAGGTACTGACAAAGGACTCTGTTCCACCCAGCTGAGGCAATGGTCACCCATGGGATGGAGAGCACTGGCTTGAATGGGGTACTCACAGCGGTATATAACAGCTTACTAAGGGTGTCCAAAAACTAGAGGTCTCTAAAGGTTGCAGCAATCAGGATAAGTCCAATGGGCCTACCGCATGGAATATTTCTTTATCAGAGCTTCTAGGTAGGAGTAAGAAGTGTCAAGATGGCTGGAGTCAGAAAAGGTCTTGTCATGGTGTTTTCACTCTATATAGAGGAACTCCTCAAACACCTAATGGATTGGAAACATCCTAGTTCAAAGCTTGTACTTCCTAAAACGGATTTATTGTCCGTTGCGGCTGATTACTCAAACCTAAGTCTCCAAAACTGCTCGAAATCAAGCTGTCATTCATCTCCTAAATTGTTAGGATTGACCATCAGAGGGCCCTCCATCACATAGTAAATGCTATGAGTTAGTACATGATTTGTACATAGCAAATTAGGGCCTCTGGAGAATGCTTTTTCTCTAAATCAGAGGGAGCAGAGGAGTCAGCAGTAGGAGAGGACCTCTTATGAGACCCCCTGCGGGCCAGATGGGTGTCCCAGGACCTGTCTAGTATTATAGACAACTAAGCCTGGAATTATTTCATCACAGAGGGTAACTTACTGCCTAGACTCAGACACACTCTCCATTTCCACACCCGAAAGTTCTGGGATGGGTGTTGGCATTCCTTGTTTAGAGGGGGGCAAGTGTCAAATAAAGTGTCGACCTAGCTGGTTGAAATTCTCAGATAGTATTGGGTACTAGCAAAGTGATTTGTGGCTGGCGAAGGTCTATAATGTTCAACCTGGTGACTCGCCATTTTCCTAGTCTCAAACATGATGCAGGTGGAACTCTCTAAAAGACTATTTCTGAGCTAGAAGCTGCAAAGTAGAAGACTATTCCTGATGCCTGCAAGTGTTAATATGAGAAAAACAGTACCTTTAAAAGTCCCCAGATGGGCACAAGGTTGTCAGGCTGATGTTCCAGCATAGTAAATACATGTTGGAACATATAGTAGGTCAGTGGTGTCCCTACAGAGCAATGCAGTCTGCTGTGTCCCCAGGGCTTGAAGTGTTGAGTCTATGGTAAATCTCCAGGGCTTACACACTGTACCTTCCAACTTTGCAAAGATGGACACATGTGTGGTGGGGTGATATGTGGTGTGCATAGAAGAAAAATGGGTATGGCTACATTGCTCTGAACATTAGGTGTAAATTAAAAGCCATGATTAAAATGTATCTATAGCCAAAACTTTTCTTTATCTTCCATAGACTGGGAAAGGATTACAACCAGCCCACCTTTTCACCAAACAGAAAGTGGGGGAAACTCTCCACTGGCAACCCACACAGCAGTAAAAGTGTTTTTCTTTTTAGTTTTTCTGTTGCAGATTTTCCTTCACTTCCAATGTGGTAATAATTTGTCCCCAGAACAAAAAGAGAAAGATAATCTCTCTAACAGAAAATGTATAGATTCTAATCCATCCCTACTCTATTCAAAACTAACAGGGTTATTCACATAAGGGTGAAGAGTTTGGAGAAGGCAGGAGAAGTGAACAATCTAGGACAACATAGCTCAACTGGAAGGTGATCTGAATTGGAGAATTTTTCCAAATCAGCTATTTTGGCCTAGATTGTTCACTTCTTCAAACCCTTCACCCTTTTGTGAATAACCCTGTAAAAAAAATAAAAAATAGGATTGAGATACACTTTAAATAGAGTTTGAGTGTACTTGCTGCATAATCTGCACACATATGCCATGGTCCTTTGATAGCTGTCCCCAGAATAGGTCTCCCCTTTGGAAGATTTCCCTTTGTTTCTTGTTCTGGGGACAATTCTAAGAGCCCATTCACACTTTGTTGTTCCTGTACAGATGCCAGATCGCTTGTATTTAAACAGAAATCTCCGGCTGTTTAAAACGGTACCAAGAACACGGCTGCAGTAGCAGCCGGGTTCTTGGTATAACCACTTCCAGCGGGTGACGTACATTTACGTGTCCCCACTGGGAGTGGTTAAGGCAGCCCATTCATTTAAAATGAGTTGCCAACGCATAAGAACAGCCAAAAACATAAATGCAGCATTTTTTCTGATGCAGCCTACTACATGCACAGTAATGCATTACCCCGTGCTGCGGTGTACTGCAAAGCATGTGCGCATGAGTTACATCACCATACTGCGTTGGCATGCCATTCTAAATGAATGGAAGTGTGACATGCTAACACATGTAGCGCACATTGTGGTAACACACCACATCTCAAAAGTGTGTTTCAGCTCTAAATTTACCCTCACTTTCTTGCACCTGGGCAATGGTCACCAGTGATAATAGAGAGGTAAGCCTAACCAGCAGGGACATAGGCAACAATTAAATGTGACAGAGGGTGTCACGGCCACCTTTCCTCACTCTAGTGCCTAGACATTCTTTTTAATTAATTGGACTTCAACCTTTACACGGCAATATAAAGATTATTTTTTATCAATAATAATAATGTTTATTTGTAAATCTCAATAAAGCTGTAGAAAAACACGGCAGCGAAAGTACTTGTTTTACAGGCCGGAAGTGAACGAGTGGGCAGAAGTAGTTACTAGTAGGGCGGAAGTAGTTACTCAATAACCCGGAAGTGGAAGAGCGGGACGGAGGTTTCGTCTGCAGCGCGTTGTTCACTCAGTGTGTGTGTGTGAAGAAGTGACCGGGGAAAATACGCCACCATGGCGGATGTAACTGCCCGTAGCCTGCAGTATGAGTACAAGGCGGTAAGTAGACCCGGCACTGGCTGGTACATCGGTGTGACCCCGGGGAGGGAAGACTGTCTCTCCTGGTCACTGTGGATTCGCAGGGGTCCCATGGAAGAATTACAGTGGCCTGTCCTATACGTCTTCAGGACAAAGCAGCTCTGTCTCACAGTTGTTATGGAACTTCCCAGCACTCGCTCTGCCTGACCTCTAGGCCCCCTACAGTTAAAGAGACACTAGTGATTCCTTGGGTGGTCTCTGCTAATCTGGCCCCCTGTTACAATCTCCTCTTTCAGGTTTTTGTTTTGGTTGCAAAAGGTGTGTTGTTGAGGTGTGTTGTGGTGGCTTGCGAAAGATGTAGACGTGGCATTTTATTCCCTTTATGTAACGCATGTCACTGCACCGCAGCTGTGTGAATGAGATGCATGTTTGTGATGTTTCAATAAAGTTAAAACAGGAATATATTCAACGCCCTGCATTATAGCCCTGCTCCTTAAAGACCCTTCACAATAGATGCCCTGCACCCATTTTAGCTTGCGGGCTGGTGTGAACGAGCCCTGATGAGATGAGCTTGCCTAGAGCACTATGAGGCCATATATAGGGATATACCCTAAAGTATAACTAGTACATATCAAATTGGACTTTTATACTTAAATCTAATTCTTTTTTGTCTCTACACAGAACTCTAACCTTGTACTTCAAGCGGATCGTTCTTTGATCGACCGAACCCGGCGTGATGAGCCCACTGGAGAGGTGTTATCCTTGGTGGGGAAGTTGGAGGGGACCCGTATGGGTGACAAGGCTCAAAAAACCAAACCACAGATGCAGGAAGAAAGACGGGCTAAGTGAGTGCTTTAAACACCGACTTTTGAAAAGTATTATTTGTGTTGACCCGCTGAGCTGGTGAACTCATAGACCCGGGGTGTGCAAAATTATGTAAAATTCAGGAGCAAGCCTGTCAGCGCCAAGAGGAGAACATGTGAGAGACGTTTATCCAGAATCATCTAGTCTGGTTCCATAATGCAAGTATTGGTGTAATAGGGTCTGTAGATTTCAAATACGTCCTCTGCTATTCGTAAACAACACATTGCATTTTTTTTTTGCTTTTTCTTTAACCACTTGAAGACCGCGGTGTTGCACCCCATATCTGGCCAGGCCATATTTCAGTATTCAGCGCTGCGGTACTTTGACATTTATTCAGTCATGCAACGCTGTACTGAAATGAATTTTATATAATTTTTTGGGACACATAGAGATTTGTTTTGGTGGTATTTAATCACCACTGCGTTTTTATTTTTTTATTTTTTACTAGATTAAGAAAAAAGTTGAGAAAATTTTGAAAAAAAAAACTGTTTTCCCTATGTTATGAAACATTTATTATTACCTAATTTTTGTTGTAAAACATAAAATACGGGGTCACGTCTAGTAAATAAAGGGGGAGAAGTCCATGAACTCATTGCACTCGAAACTGCCGTTCCAAAGTAATAAAGGTGGGTGCTGCGGCTGTCGACGGCTGGTCACTGTGATATTTAGCTAGTAGAATATATAGAGACTCCAAATAGTGAATCAAATATGTCTGTTTATTGATGTACGAGCAGAATAACATGATGCACTTCATCACTTGTTCTGCCTGATGAAGGGGATCCTGTGAGACCCCGAAACGTCGCATTGAGTGCATCACGTTCTTCTGCTCGAACGTCAATAAACAGACATATTTGATTCACTATTTGGAGTGTCGGTGTCTCTATATATTCTACGTCTAGTAAATAGACACCAAACATGTCAAGCCTTAAAATTGCGTGCGCCCGCAAAATCGCAAAATTTATTTTTTAACATACCCCAAATTGGCCAAAGAAGATGAGATGCTTTAAAAACATTTACTGCTCATCAGTTTAGTGTTAAGTGGTTGATGGCCACAGAATTTTTACTCACCCTCCGACGTTCACAGTGATACCTAACATGTGCGGCAAAAAAGGCACAATCGTCGTTTTCGTGCTCGGGCACACCCGACACGTGTTTGTGTGTATGTACTTGGGGACGTGGACAAACATTTTTTTGTTTTTAGGGTTTTTTTTTGTTTTTTACATGTAGCTTTACATTTTTTGAAAAAAATTAACACTTTATTGCTATCACATAAGGGCCTAAGAAGTGGCAGTGACAGGTCCTCATTATGGAGACATAAGGGGTCAATTAGACCCCTAATGTCACCTAGAGATCCCCCAAAAAAGCTGATGAAGTGGAGATTTGCTTTATTAGCTTTTCTCCGGCTACAGAAGCCGGAAAAATAGCTCAAGGCAGAAGTGATGTAATGCACATCACTTCCACATTCAGATATTGGAGGGGAGATCAGCAGGAGATTGTGTGCTGAGCTCCGTTCAGAGAGCCGCCGTGTTTGTCCCAGGCCCGCATGGGGGGCGCACACTTGCAGACAACATAAAAGCGATTGGGTGGCTCTGTAGCAGTCCGAATGCTTGTATGTAAACAGCCATCACCGGCTGTTTAAAATGTGGACATTTTTAAAGTAGTTTTAAAACATCCATCCACATTCAAGTGGTTGAAGTGACACTGAACTCAGGAGTTAAATCTTAGAAATGCATCCAAGTACCTGAACTATTAATAAAAATGTATCTTATTTGTGTATCACTCGGCTGGAGATCCTCAAATCATCTCTGAATTGGTGCCGACACTGTCCTTCCTTCTGGAGGGTGGCTACTTATGGTCCCCATGGCCCCTGTGTGTGTTGTAAAATAGTCACCACTCCAAGCTTGATCCCCTGATGGACTACAATCTCAATACAAATGAGTAAACTAAACATGAGATTGTAGTCTATCACAGGAGCGAGCTTGGAGCACCCTCCAGAAGGAAACACAGTGTCAACACCAATTCAGAGATGATTGGAGGATCTACAGCCGAGTGATACACAAATAAGATACATTTTTGTTAATAGTAGAAATAGTTGAAAGCATTTTTAAGATTTAACTCCTCAGTTTACTATCACTTATATACAGTTTTGAAGAGAGTAATGTCTCAGGTTGTTTAATAATTTGCAGATTTCTGAGTGTGGGAGCTTTCCTCCTTATTGCAAATCCTGACATACAAAATTTATATCTTAGCTCTTCGGCGCTCCCGCCGGTTCCTTTTGGGACGCACAGGAGTAGGCGTTCCACTAAGGTTTTCCCTTACGTTCCCTTTTTTGATGATTTTGTCTACAAGGAGTGGAAGCGCCCGAGCAAGTCGTTTACCGTTCCAAAACGCTTCTCGGTTCGCTATCCTTTTGAAGAGTCCTTCCTGTCTAAGTGGTCTACTCCCCCCGCGGTGGATCCGCCGTTTTTTCGCCTGAACAAGGCCACGGTTATCACGGTGGAGGATTCGCCTTCCTTTCGGGATCCCTCGGATAGGAAGGCTCTTCGCAGGGTCACGGTGGAAGGCGTCCCGGTCATTCTCGTGTATCCGGATTGGCCGAGGAGGGCGTGGTACGCAGATGTGGTTTGGTTGGTGGCGGACGTTCCCTGGCGCCTGCCGCTCCGTCCAGATCTTCTATCACAGGGTCCGGTGTTCCATCCGTCTTCACCGTCGTTGGCTTTGACGGCGTGGCTGTTGAGAGCCAGGTGTTGAGGGACCGTGGTCTCTCGGATGCGGTTATCTCTACGATGTTGCGGGCTCGCAA
>NW_017308436.1:47499-49405 GCF_000935625.1 Nanorana parkeri | reverse complement strand
CCCACCCCTCTTTTTTGGTACTGCTCTGTGACGTCCCTACAGTACATGATCTCCGATCTGTTCCCTGTGTCCTTCAATGAACGGGAGAGAAAATAGGATTTTGGTACTCACCGTAAAATCCTTTTCTCTCCGTTCATTGAAGGACACAGGGCCCGCCCCTCTATGTGGGTGTGTACTCCTTTACTGCTTGTTACTAAACTGGAGACTTGTCAGCAGGTGGGGGGTTTGGCCACCGGCAGGGGCCGCCCCTAGGCTGTAATTGGTCTTTAGTTTTTTTGTGCCTAGCGTCCTTCTCCTGCAGGTGGCGATATTACCCTACAGTACATGATCTCCGATGTGTTCCCTGTGTCCTTCAATGAACGGAGAGAAAAGGATTTTACGGTGAGTACCAAAATCCTATTTTTTCTGAGAGCAGAGAAGTCACTTTTCCAAATTCTGCCATACTTTACAGGAGGAGGAAGCGAGATGAAGACAGACATGACATAAACAAGATGAAGGGATTCACCCTCTTGTCAGAAGGCATTGATGAAATGGTGGGAATTATATACAAGCCCAAAACCAAAGAGACTCGTGAGACATATGAAGTTCTACTCAGCTTCATCCAGGCTGCTTTGGGAGACCAGGTACATTGCTGTCCATGTTGCTCCTGTTATCCATCAGCTGCTCTGACATATTTTGTTATTTTATGTTAAAACAGTCCTAATTTTTACTAGTTTACAGCTAACGAGATAACAATTTCCTTTTTGGAGAATCATACAGTTAACCTTCTGCAGAATTCTATGTCATGTTTCCTTTAGGGGTCTGAAATGTAATAAACATGATATTCAAATAATGTCACTTCCAGGTCTGGAGAGTCATTCAGGATCTCCCCATTAATGTATCATTGATTACCATAAAAAAATCTTAGTTTAGTTCAGGGGTAGTCAACCATGGCACTCCAGCTGTAGTAATACTACAATCCCATCATGCCTTCTGCTTCTAGGAGTCAAGCATGTGGCTGTAAGGAGCTAAACCAGCAGTAGGCAACCTATTTGATGGGGTACAGTGGGCCAGTATGGATGTAAATTGGATCAGAAGACTTTCCCCCATGTAGTCCTTTATAACTCTGCTTTTTACATTAAGCTTTGCAAGGCATTGAACTGTAAACACTGGTCATTAGGTCAGGTGATCATTGTCAGTTGACAATGGATGCAGACGACTTTGAATGCTAGTGTTTCATCTTGTTCTCCTTAGCCAGTGTATGCCCATGTTAATGCGCCAGAACACATACACATTAAAATTATTATTCCGTATTTATATAGCGCCAACAGTTTGCCCAGGGCTTTAGAATATTAACCGCTTGAAGACCAGGTGTTTAGACCCCCTTCCTGGCCAGGCCATTTTTCAGCGCTGCAGTACTTTGACTGACATTTATTCCGTCACGCAACGCTGTACTGAAATGAATTTTATACCTTTTTTTGGGGGGTAGATAGAGCTTTCTTTTGGTGGTATTTAATCACCACTGCGGGTTTTATTTTTTACTATATTCAGGAGAAATTACTGAAAATTTTGAAAAAAAAAAAAAATTTTTTTACATTTTGTTATAAAACAGCTAATTTTACCCACTTTTTTGGTAAAATATAAAAGACGGGGTCACGTCGGGTAAATGGACACCAAACATGTCAAGCGCAAAAATTGAGCACACTTGCAAAATTGCAAAAAACTAGCATACCCAAAATTGGCCATAGGCGACGCTTTAAAAGCTTTTACCGCTCATCAGTTTAGTGTTATCAGTGATTGATGGCCCTAGAACTATTGCTCTCATTCCGACGTTTGCGGCGATATGTAACATGTGCGGCGTAATGGGTGCAATCGTCGTTTTCGCAGGTATGCGCACCTGACGCATGTTTACATGCGTGTATGTAGG
>NW_017308436.1:12557-41797 GCF_000935625.1 Nanorana parkeri | reverse complement strand
GGGGGTAGATAGAGCTTTCTTTTGGTGGTATTTAATCACCACTGCGGGTTTTATTTTTTACTATATTCAGGAGAAATTACTGAAAATTTTGAAAAAAAAAAAAAATTTTTTTACATTTTGTTATAAAACAGCTAATTTTACCCACTTTTTTGGTAAAATATAAAAGACGGGGTCACGTCGGGTAAATGGACACCAAACATGTCAAGCGCAAAAATTGAGCACACTTGCAAAATTGCAAAAAACTAGCATACCCAAAATTGGCCATAGGCGACGCTTTAAAAGCTTTTACCGCTCATCAGTTTAGTGTTATCAGTGATTGATGGCCCTAGAACTATTGCTCTCATTCCGACGTTTGCGGCGATATGTAACATGTGCGGCGTAATGGGTGCAATCGTCGTTTTCGCAGGTATGCGCACCTGACGCATGTTTACATGCGTGTATGTAGGAGTGGGGACTTTTAAAAAAAAAAAAAATTTAAATTCTTTTTTGTGTAACTTTAAAAAAATTGTGGGGTGACTTTACATTTTTTTACTATTTTTTTTTTTCCACTTAACTTTTTTGCTATCACAGAGGGGGCTGAGAAACCCCCTTATGTGATAGCAAAAGAGGTGACGGGTCCTCTTTATGGAGACATCAGGGGTCTCAAAGACCCCTAATGTCACCTAGGACCCCCCTGAAGAAGCTGATGAAGCAGAGATCTGCTTCATCAGCTTCTCTACAGCATCTGAAGCTGGAGAGTGACACAAGAATGCGGAAGTGATGTAATATACACCACTTCCGCATTCTGACAGCGGAGAGGGGACCGGAGGGAGCTCGTATACCGAGCTCCCTCTGATCCCCTGTGACAGAGGCACTATGCTGTTCCCGGGCTCACACCGGAGCCCGGGACCAGCTTGACAGCGGGAGGGGGAGAGCCCCGGAGGGGTGGGCGCACGTCTCGGGGCTTCATACAAGCGATCCGCCGTCTCTATAGCCGGCGGATCGCTTGTAAATTAACGGGCATCGCTGCCTCTTTTCAAATAGCGGGTATTTCCCGCTCACGCGCGACGTGTATGCACGCCCAGTTACATCCAAGAAGCTCCCGGCAGGCCGTGTATACACAGCGGCTGGCCGGGAGGTAGTTAAGGGAGACATTACAGCTACAATACAAATCAATACAAGATGGTAAGGGGTGCCCTGCCCTTGGGAGTTTACAATCTTACACATGTTAACGCCTGGTAAACTGTGGGCTGTACAGTACCATCTTGGTGAAGTAGTGTGTATGTTACACATGAAATGTGTCAGTAATGTGGGAAAGGGTGTAGTGGTACAAGTTAAAAAAAGAAATACTGTATGTCAAAAGTATTTCTTTATTCATCTGTGTTTTTCCAGCCCCGAGATATCCTGTGTGGTGCAGCAGATGAGGTTTTGGCTGTGCTAAAGAATGACAAACTACGAGATAAGGATAGAAGACGAGAGGTAGAACAACTCCTTGGACAGACTGATGAAACACGTTACCATGTGCTGGTCAACTTGGGAAAAAAGATTACAGATTACGGAGGGGACAAAGAAATTCAGAATATGGGTGCGTATAGTTTTCATTGTAATAAAATGAATAATGAATTAATTTATGAAATGTATTGTGCTTACTGGAAAGGAATGTGCGCTGTTTCCTGGCATTGTTACACTCCACTGATAATTGAAATTAGGCCTCTGAAAGTAATCTATCTGTGTTACTACTTTCCAAAGGGATAGAAGCTGAGGTATTACCCGAGACATTCTTGATGTGTGGCATTACATTATAAATTGTAGGCTTATATTAAAATCTGAAACTGTAACTGTTAGTGCAGATAAAAATAATCACGGACAGTGCTCATCTGTGTTTCTTGAACATATAAGCAAGAACAGAGCACATTGTTTTTGTGTATTAAATTGTATTATTCAAAAGGTAGACCAAGACAGGTACTCGCAGGTAAAAGAATGGTAGCACTTGTCTGATCAAATTAGAACCAACTGAAAGCCTGCTTCTGGACTTATTCACCCCCCTTATATGCTTTCTTCAGTCTGCGATGTAAAAATCAGCCTTATGCTCATGAAATAACCCCTTTCATTTTTCATAGTTTCCATTTGCCAGGAGCATGCTAGAGGTTGCTATTTTTTTTATGCAGTTTAGACTTTTGTTTTCCTGCTATTAAGTGCTATTTGCAGCGTGCTGAACTGAATTCAGAGTAGGGACCGCCCTCCTCCTTTTCTTTCCTAGCTTTAAAAGGCTGCAATGGGGTTTCCTGTTAAAGCACCTGCATGCCCTGCAACCTAAATGTTATTAAAGCACTCTGTATTGAATATTTGTAAAAGAGTTTTCAAAAATATTCAGTAAGGTACCATAAGGTGCATGCTCCTATCATACTTATGTGAACTGTCACGGAATCTCCCTCCCAAAAATCTTTATTCCTATTCAGCAATGTTGACAGTGTTTAGGACTAGTGTATGACTGTTTAGGCACCTAGCAGGGCCTTTGGGGAAGTGTTCATGTTTGCCTTATATCTGGAAGCTTAGGTTTTGTAATGTTGTTAAAATAACCGATCACCTGTTACACCTTACAATGTCAGTCTCGGTTTAAAAATAAAGTTTTGGAGATCTACTTAAAGGATCAGGGCATGTTTTTCCATGTATGCCAAAAAAGTAAATGCCAGCTTTGCACACAAACCAAATTTAGTCTCTTGGGTTGTGTTTCAGTTTTAAAATGCTAAAATTACATTGTGAGCAGTGTTGTGGCAAGAGATGACACTGCTCAGATGAAACTGCAATTTCCTGCTAGAAAAGTTTTCATTGTGTTTTTTTCCCCCTCTACAGATGATAATATAGATGAGACATATGGAGTCAATGTGCAGTTTGAGTCTGATGAGGAGGTGAGTTATACTGGAAGTGCCATGTTTTCACTCTTGCTGCCTATGCAGTGTGGGTGACTTATAATTGTCTCCATATCTACAGGTTGGAGATGAAGATGTGTATGGAGAGGTGAGAGATGAGGCTTCCGACGATGACGTGGATGGAGATGAAGCTGTTGTACATGGGACACTCTCAGCCAATGTAAGTAGACAAGAACTACTTCATGTATTGGAATTTAACCACAATGTTTTGACTCATTGATCTCATCCCATTTGTCTCACAGCTTGTGTCTTCTGGAGAGCTGATGAGTACTAAGAAAAAGGATCTTCACCCTCGCGATATCGATGCTTTCTGGTTGCAAAGGCAGCTCAGCAGATTTTATGATGATGCTATTGTCTCCCAGAAGAAAGCTGATGAGGTTCTTGAAATCTTAAAGGTATGTAACCTTTGGGGTTTTTTACGCTCACCCCCTATTGAATTCACTTATATTTTAGTTCTTAACTTAGTGTTGTGAAGGAAGAGGGTAGATCTATTAGAAGCCACATTTGACAGACATGACTATGCTTTGAAACATAAATTGTTGAACACCATACTACACTGTGACTGGAGTAAATAAAATAGGTGCTTGTAGTGACCGCCAATGATGGCGCAGTACAGAACCTCAGAGATGTAAAGCTAGGTCCTCAGCACTCCAAAATGCAAGGAAATATATAGTCGGTTGCAAATAACGTCATATAGGTTAAAATAGCCAACGTTTCAAGGTGACACATTGGTCACTGTCGCCTTGCAAAGGGGACCCTCAAGCACCAGCATTTCAGAGTACTAGTGACCTATATTCACATCTCTATGCTTTGAACATGACACATCCATAATACGCTAAATCTTCATCCATGAAAGTGTACGTGTAACAGATGTGTATTAGATGGCTGATTTTTACCATTTAGAACATCATTGTAAGAACTATCCCACAACCCAAACCTGTTAGTAGTGTCTTCCTAATTTTCATCATAGCTAAAATGTATTTAACATATCTCTTAAGACTGCAGGAGATGATCGTGAATGTGAAAATCAGTTGGTCTTGCTGCTGGGGTTCAATACATTTGACTTCATTAAAATTTTGAGGCAGCATCGAATGATGAGTGAGTATTTCTTTGAAAAGTTATATTGTCTCTCTGATGGCAAATTAAAACTGAAGATCTAGTATGCTGTTTTTTAGGATAAACATCTTTCTACATTATAAGAAGGGGCATCCATTAATTGTTGTTACATTTTGCCATTTTTGCGCTAGCGAATAAATTAAAAAAGCCTGTTGAACGTAGTTTCCTTAGTTTTAATATAGAAAAAACACTTACTACTACATTCTAGATTACAAGCTGGAAGCCACCATAATATAACACAACTGTCTTCATTTTCTACTGGCTTTTTTTTCTTATTTTTAAGCGTTCTGCAGCCTAATAGAATAACCACAACCCTGTAATACAATTTTCTGTTTTACCCATCTTGCATGGGACTCGCAACTCTGCTTACAGCAGGGTCCCATTGCAATTATTTGCCAGCATCAAATACATAAGGATCTATTTATAAATGTTTTCACACACATTTCTTCTACGTCTTATAAATTTTTCTAATTGGATTCAATTGGTGATGTTTGAATCCTGGGTGAAACTTGTGTGACTTAACACACACTTGACTTGGTGAAAACATTTATTAAATGGTGATCCCTAGGCGCAAAAACCTGCTGGTACAGTGGGACAGTAATGACCATAAATGGGTTTAAAGAAGAAAATAGGAGGAGTCTATATGTAGCAGGCAATAGCCCTGTTTACTGAGCTTTGGCTCACGGGAGGATGTTAGTATATGTCCTCCGGTGACCCTTAAGAGAACTATGGGATTATTATTACATGTATTTATATAGCGCTGACAATTTACGCAACTCTTTACATAGTTGCACATTCACATCAGATAAAAAAGTTTAATAAACTTTTTTTATTAGTAAAAAAAATGTTTGCACCATAGTTCTCTTTTAAATCGATTTAGAAAGATTAAATGATCTTGTATTGTTTTATTGGTTTCATTCTATTATGTTGTACAGTTCTCCTCCTAACCCTTTTCTGTTTGCAAGCATCCAGTGGAGTGTGTTGTGTTTTTTTTTTTTAATGGTTCCCTTTACTTTTGTCAGATCTCTATATAGTTAAGTTAAAAGATGTGCAGATAGATCAGCCTGAGAGCGAAGCTAGACTGTACGTTGCAATTGCAATTATACAGCTTGGTTGAAGGTCAGACGCTTGTGTGTTCTGTCCTTAAGGTTCCGTTTACACTTTCATGTTGCGTGACCATGCGCTACAGTGCGTCAATGTGTGGCACACTTGAAAGGAACGTGGGACCCTTGCAGCTAAAAATGCTGAAATGAATGGGCTGATGCACAGCAAAAATGCTCACGAACGCGCATTTACAGGTCGCTAGGTGTGCCCTAATACCAGTAAGGCCTGAGTACTGTAAGCCAGCTGAAACTACATCATTTTTTTTTTGTCTTCTGTAACAGATGAGCCACACTACTAGTTATGCTCAATCCAGGCTTATATTAGGATAGTGGCATTGAATTAGTAAAATAGTAGATAGCTGTTCACTTTAAAAAGTAAAACATGGTAAATAAGGAAAATCTGTGTTCCCTTTAAATACCCAATCATGCAAAATTAAAAAGAGGATTTTTGCAGCATACAAATTGAACACATTATCTTATTTACTAAACTCCACGCCTATTCACTTTGCTAAATGACTGGTCATTATTCCTTTTCTACTGGTTGAACAGTAAAACCATGGTGATGATCACACATTGGTCACTTAAGATGTAATTTCCCTAAGGAGAGAACCATCATTATTAGTGACTTTTTAAAGGAAAAATAACTTATGTGTCCTTTGTTTACATTTTTTTAAGCAAAGCATGCATTCAATTCCATTACTTTTCTACTGTAACATAAAAAATAAGCATTTGGTTGCGAAGGGGTCACCTTTTATGATTTCAGCTTTTCCTCTCTTACATTTCCTCAGTTCTCTACTGTACACTCTTGGCCAGTGCTCAAAGTGAAGCAGAAAAAGAGAGGATTATGAGTAAAATGGAGGCAGACTCCGAGCTGTCCAAATATCTGTATCAGCTGCAGGAGACTGAGAAGGAAGATCTGATTCGGGTAAGCTCTTGTCACCCTTGGGTGGCTTTAGTTTGAACATTTTATGCTTTTGTCAGTGTTCCTGATTGTATGTTTCTGTACTCATAGGAGGAACGCACACGTCGTGAGAGAGTGAGACAATCACGAGTGGACACAGACTTGGAAAGTATGGAGATAGAGCAAGATGTAAGCACAATTTAGCAACTTCTTGCCATTGGGTATCGTCTTGTGAACAGGCCTTGGCTGTGTTATATTAACTAGTGTTTGTACTTGCCTCACAGAACTTCACACCTCGCCAAGTCTTGGATTTGGAAGATTTGGTCTTTGCTCAAGGTAGTCACTTCATGGCCAACAAGCGCTGTCAGCTGCCAGATGGTTCATTCAGACGTCAAAGGAAAGGCTATGAAGAAGTGCACGTACCTGCCCTCAAACCAAAACCGTTTGGTTCAGATGAGGTTAGTGAAAGACCTAGTAGTACCATACAGTAGCATTATTGGTGTTCATCTGAATACAATCTTTTGTCTTTGTTTTTCCCCAGCAACTAGTACCTGTTGAGAAACTTCCAAAATATGCCCAGGCTGGATTTGATGGCTTTAAGACTTTGAACAGAATACAGAGCAAACTCTTTAAAGCTGCAATGGAAACCGATGAAAATCTGCTTCTGTGCGCCCCTACCGTAAGTTTCCTATTTTATACTGCAGGTCCTACTGTAATGCCATTACTCAAATAATCTCTGCATTGTTGCTGACACTGTCCTTCCTTCTGGAGTGTGGCTTCTTTTGTTCCACATGGTCCCTGTGTTTGTTGTAGAGTAGCCACCACTCCAAGTAGGGATGTTCAGATACCAGTTCAGATACTTGGCATTTTCACGAGAACTACCAGGGTTGCAGCTGGAACCTGACTCTGGCGCTCCACTACTGTCCTGAAATTAGTCTGTATTGTTTTATTTGTTTGAAAAAATGTATTGGTGCATCACTTTTATATATATTTATAAAAAACAAATCATAAAACAGGGTACAAATCCCAGGGGCTCTGTATGCTCCTTAGTAATGACAGCTGCCTCCTAACTTTTTTAATTTTCCTCTAGTCTAGTCTAGTCTTGGAGCTGGAAAATAATCTATTCATGTACTTGTACCGAGTGCGGTACTTGGTATCTGAACATCCCTAACTCCAAGCTCACTCCCATGATGGACTACAATCTCAATACAAATTAGTAAACTAAACATGAGATTGTGGTCCATCACAGGAGCGAGCTTGGAATCGTTGCTACTCTACAACACACACATGGACCATGGGGAACAAACGTAGCCACCCTCCAGAAGGAAGGACATTGTTGGCACCAATTAAGAGATTATTTGAGTCATACACAAATAAGATACATTGTTGTTAATGGGATACTTGAATGTGTAGTTAAGATTTAATTCCTGAGTTTAGTGTCACTTTAAAAAAAAATGAAACGGATGGTAAAGGCCATGCAGTTTTTCCCCTTTCTACACAAAAGGGGTGCTGTTACAGATTTATTTTTAACAGATCTGAGAAAATTGTACAGGAAATGTACTAATTATCTCGCACCATCTTTTTCTTTCCCTGATTAGGGAGCTGGAAAAACAAACGTAGCTCTAATGTGCATGCTGCGGGAAATTGGGAAGCACATAAATGTGGATGGCACAATCAACGTGGACAACTTTAAAATTATTTACATTGCACCCATGCGATCCCTGGTACAGGAAATGGTGGGAAATTTCAGCAAGGTAAATTTTTTGTGGTTCTTTTTTTACATATAAAGTTTAACTCGCGTCCTATTGCATTAGGTTTTAATTTCACTTTGTGTCTCCAGAGGTTGTCTACGTATGGTATTACAGTAGCTGAGCTGACTGGTGATCACCAGCTGTGTAAGGAAGAGATAAACGCCACCCAGATTATTGTCTGCACACCAGAGAAGTGGGACATTATCACCCGTAAAGGAGGAGAGCGAACTTACACTCAGCTTGTCTGTCTAATTATCCTGGTAAGATCAAAAAAATACAACAGTTCTCAGCTCTGTAGCATCTGATTTTTGTTGCTACAGATTTTGTAAATAAAAGCAAAGAATTTTGCTCTCTGAAGCATCTAATGACTTGTTGCTACAGACTGGATAAATAAAAATAAAATCGGTTATATTACTAATAGTATTGTTTTACTACAGGATGAAATCCACCTTTTGCATGATGACCGAGGACCTGTGCTGGAATCCTTGGTTGCCCGAGCTATTCGTAACATAGAACTGACCCAAGAAGATGTGAGGTTGGTTGGCCTTAGTGCCACTTTGCCAAATTATGAGGATGTAGCCACTTTCCTTCGTGTGGACCCTGCCAAAGGACTTTTCTACTTTGACAACAGGTACTGTTTGATAGGTCAACTCCAAACATGTCGATAAATCTGAAGTAATTGCCACAGAAAACTTGGCTTTCCTTATTTATAGGAATGAACAGTTGACACTTAGAGATAACTGTTAAAATTGTTGAACATGTCAGTTATAGGCGAGTTATTTCTTTTGTCTGGTTTCTTTGTGTTTAGTTTCCGACCAGTACCTCTGGAGCAGACTTATGTTGGGATCACAGAGAAGAAAGCTATCAAACGTTTCCAGATCATGAATGAAATTGTATATGAGAAGATCATGGAGCATGCTGGGAAAAACCAGGTATTTGTTTTGGCATTCACAGGCTATGCATTAGTCATGAGGGGAAGACCTGTTAAATAAAATACCACCCAGCACCCTTGAAACGGGCTCCCCTGTGCAGTTCTGCCAGAATGTGATGCAAGTTGAATTTAGGCTGTTGAGAACACATGACTTCACTGTACCTCTCTACAAAACGACATATAGACGAGTCAGGACAAATTTATAACCAGCTGTTAAGCCTGTGAATGTTCTAATTTATACAGGTTATTGTTTAGCTAGTTGTTGGTCACATTCAACTCGACTTATTCTCTAATATTGAAGGCATTTTACCACACATTCAAGTATCTGCAAAGTAATGCATTAATGCTGCTTCACCACAATAATTACTTGAGGGCAAGTGATGCAGCAGTTTCTGTGTCCTGTATTGAAGAGCTATAAGCATATATGTAGAATTCACTCTACCGGAGTTACCCTGAAAGGCCAAACATGTCACTGCAGCCAAAGAATACATTGAGTCAAAATGTGGCTTTAATCCTAGTAAAAGTGAGCTGTTTTCTTCCCAGGTGCTGGTGTTCGTCCATTCTAGGAAAGAAACTGGTAAGACATCTAGAGCCATCAGGGACATGTGCCTGGAAAAGGATACGTTGGGCCTTTTCTTGAGGGAAGGATCTGCTTCTACTGAGGTGCTGCGCACAGAGGCTGAGCAATGCAAGGTAGGTTTATGTTTTTGTTTTTTGTCTTTTCTCTTAACTCCCTCTACCTTGTTCACGTTTTATTTTTATTTTTCTGTAGAACCTGGAGCTGAAAGACCTCCTGCCATACAGTTTTGCTATTCACCATGCAGGAATGAGTCGTGTAGATAGAACTTTGGTGGAGGATCTGTTTGCTGACAAGCATATACAGGTAACCTCAATTTTTACAATATGTTAATGACAATTATTATAACATGATATGACTTTTAATATCACACAGCAGTTCAAAAAAGGAAGGTAGTCTCTCTGGTTCATGTATAGAATGGGTTTCAAAGAGCTTGCTCGTTGAATCTGTGAATGGGATCATCACTAATAACCTGCATGTGCTTGTCCACTTTGGATGTCTTGTGTTTTACTGTACATGAAAGCAGTGCAGTGTAACTCATATGTTTTGTTTTTTATATATGCAGGTTCTGGTTTCCACAGCTACACTGGCCTGGGGTGTCAATCTCCCAGCTCACACTGTCATCATAAAAGGAACTCAGGTTTACAGTCCAGAAAAGGGCAGATGGACCGAGCTGGGAGCGCTGGATATCCTACAGGTCTGTATTATTGACCTTGGCCTTAAAGCAATTGTTTGGGGTTTTTTTTTCTGCCCTTGTTTTATGTCTTTAATACATGTGGCTGTAGTAGGGATTAATACTATCTTTTGTAATTTTTTGTTGTACTTTGCTTTCAGATGCTGGGTAGAGCTGGGCGTCCTCAGTATGACACAAAGGGTGAAGGTATCCTCATCACATCTCATGGAGAGCTGCAGTATTATCTGTCCCTACTTAACCAACAGTTGCCTATTGAGAGTCAAATGGTGGCCAAACTCCCAGACATGCTGAACGCAGAGGTGGTCCTGGGAAATGTGCAGACTGCAAAGGTAATTTTTTTTTTTTTAACTTCTCCTCTCTACATATTGGACCAAGAAGTGTGTTTAGGCAACTAGTATAATTGCTGCAAGTTATCTGGTAATTTTAGTTGGTCCCTTTCAATGTAGCAACTAGTAGAATGATAGGAATGCTAGTGAAGGTATAATTTAAGATGTCACCACAGGATTCTGCCGCGCTCCTTACCAGATACCTCTTGAGTAGAAAGCTGGGTGCTGTAGTGACTGCAGATGGCACCATGCACCTCAGAATAATGTAGAAATAACCAGCACACCTGTGGGTTAGATAACACATGTCTTGGGTATTCACACATGTCACATCAATAAGCACAAGGTTTCGGAGCCATGCAGGGTCCCCTTCATTAATATGCATAAGATGCATATTATTATTACTTGAGGAAGTCTGCGTTTGCATTACTATTGGCAGGTGTTAACTTTGCTGATAAGTCAGTGTTGAGCATCAAAGTCCAAATCCCATTCGCACTGCCACGGTCTCAAAACCACAAGGTATATGTGGTGCCCAGGTGACCACACGAATGGCGCCGTGCAAAACACTAATAGTAAATAAAAATAATTCACCGGCACACACTTGAAGGGTTTTTAAAGTATTGATATGTTTATTCAATTCCCAATGTCACATACTGTTATAGGGTGCTAACGTTTCGGGTCCGCACAGGGATCCTTCATCGGTCATCGTGTCACTGTCGCTCTGATGAAGGATCCCTGTGCGGACCCGAAGCATTAGCACCGTATGACAGTATGTGACATTGGGAATTGAATAAACATATCAATACTTTAAAAACCCTTCAAGTATGTGCCGGTGAATTACTTTTATTTACCATCAGTGTTGTGCATGACTTCATGGGATGTAGGTTTGGAAATTCAGAAATGTGAGATTTCAAGGGGACTGTGGGCAGCGTTGATGGGACAAATGAAAAGCAAGGGTGGGGAGTAGTGGCAGATTGGTGTGGGTAAGTTCATTTTCTCACTTTTTTTATAATAGAATTTTTAATTTAGAAAAGAAACATTCAATTTTAAAAAGTTTTTCGTAATCACTTAACAATAGCAAACGAACCAACATTGTAAAAGAGATCGGATATAGAGGAAAAGAAAATGACTTACCCTTTAATTTAAATAGTTTTTCTTTTAACCTTGAAGGAGAGAAATGCATAAATGCTGTTAAAAGTTTTCTGTCTAATTTTATAGGATGCTGTGAACTGGCTGGGTTACACTTACCTGTACATTCGTATGCTTCGTTCACCCAATCTGTATGGAATTTCACATGATGATCTGAAAATTGACCCCTTATTGGAACAGAGACGGCTGGATTTGATCCACACAGCAGGTCTTATGCTGGATAAGAACAATTTGGCAAAGTATGATAAGAAGACGGGCAATTTCCAGGTATAAATATATAAAAATTCATGTGTGAGCAACTTACTATTTTATACTGTACCATGAGCATGTTTAGTAACTTCTTTCTGTTCTAGGTGACTGAATTGGGCCGTATTGCCAGTCATTACTACATCACTAATGAGTCTATGCAGACATATAACCAGCTCCTAAAGCCAACTCTCAGTGAGATCGAGCTGTTCCGTGTCTTCTCATTGTCTTCTGAGTTCAAGAATATCACAGTCAGAGAGGTGAGTAAAGGGCATTGTCATATACAAGGAAGCAAAGGCTCTCAATGCAACATCAATTGGAAATATGGGATAGACACATGGAGTGAAATTAGGCGTCTCTCAGAGACTTGTATTTCCATAGATAAATGTTGTAATGGTTGGGAGTAAAGCATTTACCATAATGGATATTCTCTCTTTGCAGGAAGAGAAACTTGAGCTACAGAAGCTGCTGGAAAGGGTACCAATACCCGTAAAGGAGAGCATAGAGGAGCCAAGTGCTAAGGTGTGTCCAGCATTCCTTATTATACTTGGAAATTGGAAACTGTGTTCCTAGCTCATCCCTATCCCCTCTTCTTTCTGCAGATCAATGTCTTGCTCCAGGCCTTTATCTCACAGCTGAAATTGGAAGGTTTTGCGCTAATGGCAGACATGGTGTATGTCACGCAGGTACTGTAAGAGGTTTTGCACATTTTCCTCTAGTCTTGTGGAAAAAAAAAACAACTTAATATTGATACTACAAAATACATCAGAAGAACACAGAAAGGGAATGGGTGTCAAAGGGACAGGAAAGCATGGAGAGCAATAGCATGACAAACAAAGTCGCTCATACTTTAAAACAGTGGTTCTCAACCTGTGTAACCTCAGGACCCACATTTGTCCTTGGTCATTAGGTCGCGACACAAGTCGCACTGCAATGGAACGCACGGCATTAGGGTACCGCGCGTTCCGATGTGGGCATACGAATTGTGGGTGGGAAGTGCATTTGAGGTACTATTCAAACGAATGGCAACGCAACACACCTCCTACACCAGAATGCATGGTAGAGTTTAACGCACTGTACTAGTGTGAAAGGGCCCTCAAAAACACTGACATACTGTACATAGACACACTTCGAGGTCCACCCAGTTTCTCTACCTTATGAGAACTGGAGTGGATCCTCATCCTGGGGTCCAGTGTGGGCTGCTGTGCTGTGATGGCGCTCCGTTCATATGTACATTGCTTGTGCAGCTCCCTTGCATTCCCTGTAGAGGTGCCGGGAGCCAGAATGTGAAGTCACTCTGGTCCAGGCACCTCTTCAAGACACGTGAGGGAGCTGGAAGCAATGCGCATATGGATGGAGCTCCCTCGTAGCCATTGCCTACTCTAGGGCAGAAATGCTTCTGCTCTCTTGCGCATGCAGAGCCTTTTCTCCGTTGGCCCTAATCAAGAAGCCATCTTCTTGCAAGATTGCAGGGAGACAGCTTCTGTAATAAAGCTTATGCTGAAAAAGCCACTTATGCTCAGCTCCATGCAGCCTACCAGTCTAGAGTAGAATGGGAGTGTCTCACTACATGGGCTATGATTTCTGGTCCATGTCATATGCTGATTTGAGGTCTTGCATTGATGAGCTGTGGCTTGTTCACCTAAGCCTGCTCAAAACTGACCAATACACCTCCTCCCTGCCCCGCAGCTACTGGCCACAAAGGGGTAGGGAATGCCTCTTCCGCAATTGCCAGAACTGATTGGGTCGGGAGGGGGTTGTATCTGTCAGCTTTTATCGGGCTTGAGCAAACCGAGCCCTAGCTCATCACTGCTGGGGTGTATGGGGAGGGTGAAGTAGACCCTTAAGATTGAGCTATTCAAAGAGTTATTAATCTTTAAGTGAAGTTCTCCTTGACCTTTCTGTACTGTAGAATATCAACAAGTGGATAAAGCTGCTTCATTTTTGTCTTCAGTCTGCAGGTCGACTCATGCGTGCAATATTTGAAATTGTGTTAAACAGAGGATGGGCACAGCTCACGGACAAGACTTTAAATCTTTGCAAGATGATCGATAAGAGAATGTAAGAGCCATATGGTTTGTTTCACTTTTTTTTTTTTTGCTGATCGCCATACAAAATTATAAACTTTGACTTTTCTTAATAGGTGGCAGTCCATGTGTCCTCTCCGCCAGTTCAAGAAACTGCCAGAAGAAGTGGTGAAGAAGATTGAAAAGAAAAACTTCCCTTTTGAGCGTTTATATGATCTCAATCATAATGAAATAGGTGAGCAGTTGTGGTGCATCCGAATTAGTACAAGACTGTTTTATTTATTAAAAGGTGATTTCCATTATAGCTAGAAATTCCATCTTTGCTCTTGGTGTCTCAGTATTTTTGCAGACAGATCTGAAGACCCTTATGGAGGGAAATATGCCTGCCGTTGCTAACTTTCTGAAATTACTAGCTAACTGTGTGTCATGTTGATGTAATGCGTTTAATACTTTGGCCTGGAACAAGCATGTAGCAAGTGAAGTTGGAATGTCACAATTGTATACTTTATCCATAGCAATGACCATAAGTGCATTGTGATAGGCAGTGCAGTATTTTCATCAGTAGCGGTCAGCAGTGGCACCCTAAGCCCTTTTCTTAATGTAGGTTTCTTATGTTTTCACCCGTAGCACAACCTGCTGGTACTGAAAAATGTGGTGTTGTTCCCCTGCCCCCCCGGTTCACCTTAAAGCCAAGTGATTATGTGTTAAAACTTTAATTTTGTGATTGCACGTTAAAGTCCAGGTTGCTAAAAATACAGCAGAACAAGGACACCTAATGGCTTTGCTTCTACTGTAGCTGGGATTGGGGGTGACAGTGGAACACTTCATACTCTTATTAGAAGGGTCCTAGTCATATAGGCTATTTAATCTGCCTGTAACGTTATCCTCCTAGTCTTCTTCCTTCAACCATCATCATGAAACCATCATGACATTTAGTCCGATTATGCCGGGACTTTGTAGCTAAATATTCCACATGCTGTGTCTTTACTAACTTTACTCATTTGATGTTTATTTTTGCATATTCTGATCTCTCATTACCTATTTTGCTCTCTACAGGTGAGCTGATCCGAATGCCCAAAATGGGAAAGACCATCCATAAATATGTGCACCTATTCCCCAAGCTGGATCTGGCAGTGCACCTACAGCCCATCACTCGCTCCACCCTAAAAGTAGAGCTGACAATCACCCCTGACTTCCAGTGGGATGACAAGGTAAGCTTGTAAAGAACTAGCAAGGGATTAATGATGCACTGTGTTTTGATGGAGACTTTTGGGGCTTGTTCACACCATGTCCGGATCATGTCCAGACTAGAACAGTTTGTTCTCGGACCAAAACTGCATCCCTGTGTATCCCTGTGGTATTTCTGGGCTCTGTTCACACCAGCGCAGTATGTTCCGGTCCAGACAAAAAAATACTCCTGGTCTGGAATGCATAGAAATGCATCAAAAGTGCATACAAACACACTGGAACGCACAGGACTGCACATGAAAGCCCATTTTAATCTAAAAAATAAATAAAACAGCATCGGAACATGGTAAAATTGAGGCAAAAATTCTCTCCACTGCTTTTGCAGATCTGGTCCAGACATAGTGTGAACATAGCCTTAGGCTAGGTTCACATATCTGCAGTGCATTAACTTGCAGGCTGACCAATTGATTGGGCTGCCTAACGCAACAAAAATGATGCATGTACAATTTTTTGGGTAATGCAGAGCACCACAACATATGATAGTGGTGTGCTGCAATGTATGTCTGTTTTAAAGTTGAATTTGGGGGTGCCGTAGAGTATTAATGCCCCACATTTCATGAACACGGAAAGCATGCATTTTCATGTTTTGAGTTAAAATGCACATTTCTGCAGTGCAACAGTGTGACCCCAGACGTAAGGTGAAATTGTTATTACCAAATTTTAGACTAGCATCGTGTTAAAAAAAATAAATCATAAATTGCCTGCACATATCTTTTTCTAAATGAAGCACTAGTGCACCCTTGTGAAATCTGCTGTCAGTTTTGACAGGTGACACTTTATTAGCATGCAGTGATGGTCACTAGTAGAGCGGTAGGTCCTCTAAATGGAGTATGGTCCTGTGTGAAGGAGATGGTAGAGTTGCAGGATGAATAGTAGGTCATGAGATAATAAAGCTTGTATCCCCAGAGGGCGCTGTGGAAGAAGAGAAATTATGGACTTGTGAAAGGAATACGACAAAAAAAAAGAGAGAATGTAATTGAGAAGTGGGAAAGGACTGCCTTTGTAGATTAATAGATTTAACTGTACTTGCAACACTCCATCCGTACACATTTGCTGCCATGTGCATGTAACATTCGCTATCAGCTTGGCATATGCTGCCCTGTTTTGTGTTGCTGAGAAATTTGCGTAGTTCCTGAATAAGTCTCTTGAATGTTGTCTTTAGGTTCATGGATCTTCTGAAGCTTTCTGGATTCTGGTGGAAGATGTTGACAGTGAAGTGATTCTTCATCATGAGTATTTTCTTCTCAAAGCTAAATATGCCCAGGACGAGCATCTTGTTACATTCTTTGTGCCAGTGTTTGAGCCTCTTCCTCCACAATACTTCATCCGAGTTGTGTCTGATCGCTGGCTATGTGAGTGTCCCCTCTAGCACTTATTACATCCTTATTACATCCTGAAGTCATATATGTAATTGCACAGTGGTCATGTGACTGCTCATGTTTGCTCTAAAGGTGGTTTCATTATCTTTGTAATGAGGGCCCATGATTTGTGAGGTCATAAAAACAGTATGGAGGGCTTCTAACTTGCAACAACAAACTTTTGTAGAATTAATTAATTGTAGCAACTTTAGTAGCATCTCATCCCAGACATAGAGAAAGGTAGGCTCTGCAGACAACAATACCGTCACTCCCTTGTCTCTAATTCATTGTATTCTTTTTATTTTAGTTGCCACTGTATACATTATAGCAGGTGTAGCCAAACATCTAAGCCCTTCAGCTGTGGTGAATCTACAAATCCCAATAGGCATTGCAAGACTCCAGAGGCAGATGCATGAATGGATTTGTAGTTTCACCACAGCTGGAAGTCTGAAGTTTGGCTACCCCTGCATTATAGCATAGCTCTGAAATATTGTTTGTAATCGCCATGGTTTAAGCTGCAATTCTCTCTTCTAAAGCTACAGCTTAGATGATTCATTTTCTTTCTCTCTGCTTGTTTTTAAAGCCTGTGAAACACAACTGCCAGTGTCCTTCCGCCACTTGATCCTGCCTGAGAAATACCCACCGCCTACAGAACTGCTGGACCTTCAGCCCCTGCCTGTCTCTGCTTTGAGAAACAGTGCATTTGAGAGTCTTTATCAGGACAAATTCCCATTTTTTAACCCCATACAAACCCAAGGTTAGTGATTTGTTTTACAGTTTCATACAAGTTAAAGGAGAACTATGAGGCGAGTGATTTTCACTCAGCCTCATAGTTCTAGCCGACCTGTGACAATGAAACTATCACAGGTCGGCTCAATAAATCGGGAAGTGAGCGAACACATACTGTCGCTCGCTCACTTCACGATCATCTCCCTGCAGTGAGCCGTGACTGTCACTCACGGCCCCCTGCAGGGATTCCCCCCTCCCCTGTCTGATCCTCCAGCGCTGACTGGCGGAACGGATGGGGGAGGGGGCGATACAGCTGCCTCTAGCTAGGCAGAGCCAGCTGTCAAACACGCAGCTGGGTGGATCCAGACAGTAATGTCGGGACCCGTCCCGGCTGCGTCGTCTCAGTATACCGCAAGCTGTAGCTCGTGGTATACTGAGCTTTGGGTGACGGGAGGACGCTAGTTTGTGTCCTCCCGTTACCGTTAGGAGAACTATGGGGAAAAGCACTGACCCCATAGTTCTCCTTTAATATCTGCCATTTACAGAATCTTTTTCTTAATGTTGTTGCTTTTGTTTGTTTAGATTCATTTGCATTCCATTTTCAAATCCTCTGAATAACTTCAGAAATGACTACACCTGTATATTTGCATTCCATTTTGTTTCTGCAGTGGTGCAACTGAGCTGCACAAATGGATTTTAAATAAACAAAAACTGTTTTATGTTCGTAATGGAGTTTTGTCACTGTCGTTTAAAGTGACCCTATCGTTTATACTAAAGTTTTTCAGGGAAGCTGTCCCTGTAAAAGTGTAAATAATTACCTCTCCTGCCTCCTCTGCTGCCATACACCAATTTATTCATGAGAAATAGTCCCTCAGAAGTCTGCTGGGAAACCGACACTTCCGGCAGTGTCGATCTCTTGGGTTCCTTCTGTCAATGGTCAGCGGGAACAACCACTGGGAACTGCTGGGGACCCAGTAGATCGACATTTCTGGAAGTGTCAGTTTTCTAGTGGACTTCAGGGGACAATTTCTCATGAATAGAGTTGGTGGTTGGCAGACTGGGCAGCAGGTGTGAAGTATTTTAACTCTTTATTTTACAGGGATCGCTTGACTGAAAATCTTTTATGTGACACGAAACTCAAGATTTAAATCTTAAAAATGCTCAAATACCCTAACTATTAACTAATATCTTATTTGTGTATTGCTGTAGATCTTCAGATCATCTCTGAATTGGTGCTGACACTGTCCTTCCTTCTGGAGGGTGGCTACTTTTGTTCCCCATGGTCCCTGTCTCTCTTGTAAAGTAGTCACCACTCCAAGCTCACTCCTGTGATAGACTTCAAGCTTGCGTTCAGTTTACGAATTTGTATTCCATCACCGGAGCGAGCTTGGAGTGATGACTACTTTACAAGACACACAGGGACCATGGGGAACAAAAGTAGCCCCCCTCCAGAAGGAAGGACAGTGTCAGCACTAATTCAGAGATGATTTGAGGATCTACAGCCGAGTGATACACAAGTAAGATACATTTTTCATAATCGTTAAGGTACCTGAATGTTTTTTTAAGGTTTAACTATGGAGTTTAGTGTCACTTTTAGTATAACAGGGTATTTTTAAAGACTTAAGGTTGTAATAATGATTTTGCGAGTTTTACCCATTGATCAGTTGCACTTCCAGTAATATGGTGGTCTCTGTGCAGCCACAGAGTGCCATAGAATGGAAGACAATGTGGTCCTATGCAAAAGTGCAGATACAGCATACCTGCTGTATCTGCTGCATCATTCACAGCTGTCTGTTCTCATGCTGTTTGAAGGGTAGGGTTGCTTGAGTATAGGACTGCTTTAATTTCCACAGAAGCAGATGGGTAATAAGTGATAGTAATAGTGATTGCCTGCGAAAGTGAAACTTTCAGTTTTAGAACAAATGCCATCTTGTGTGTGTGGGGATACATTAAGGGACAATTCTCACCAGCTGGTTTGCGTTGCCGATATAGTGCCAATGCGCTGATCTCAGCACGTTGCTGTCACTCAGTTCTACGGGCACAGCGGGGTGCAAGTATGCTGTACTTTTTTTAGCGCACACCACCGTGTTCCCATTGCAACGCGGTGGTGTGAACCAATCTCATCCTTGACAAGGCAAATTGCCTTGTCTTGCATTAGGGCTGCGGTGAAAACAATGGCCAGCACAGCCCCAACACATGTGGTGTGAATCGGCCCTTAGTCTGAAGCTCTATATAGGTAGGAACTTTATATAACTTATTTTTTTTGTTTTATATCTTTTCTATTTTAGTCTTTAACACCATATATAACAGTGATGACAATGTGTTTGTGGGAGCTCCTACTGGCAGTGGGAAGACTATATGTGCTGAATTTGCCATTCTTCGAATGTTGCTGCAGAACTCGGAGGGACGCTGCGTATATATCACTCCTATGGAGGCTCTGGCTGAGCAGGTATCTTTTGTCACAAGATAACATCCTTCCATTGTCTGTCCACCCCCCACAAAAAAACGTTTTACAGCTCTGTTCTCCCAGTAATCTAGTTTCAAGATTAAACAAGATGTTTAAAGCAACCTGGTTGGGCTATAAAAGTCCTGAAGGAAGGTCTCTGCAAAAGAAGGTGTATTGCATTCACCCTTCTTGTGGCTCATATCTCCTATCTTCCCTTTGTTCCATCGGTGACGGCTCCTTCAGTCTCTTGAATATTCAACACTTCCGGAAGTGTCTAGATGCTTTTGTCTCTCGCCGTGCAATGTGGTTTCTTCCTCGAACCCCTATATCACTGCTGATTCCTGTATCAGCGTAAAGGTCGGATGATGGACCTATGGTGGAGAATGCAAGCGAATGACACTCATGGAAGTGTTTGATGCTGAAGAAACTCGCAGAGGATCCAGTGTGGTTAACCTCTTGAGGGAGGCACAGGTGACCAGATAGGGGATTCTTATACCTCCACTTTTGCTGGGTCCTACCAATAGAATTTTTTTTTTTAAAGTTTGACAGTGGAGTTCCCCTCCTTCTGCATTACCTAGTTTTTTTCCTTTTTAGAATGAGGAACATGTCCATGACAGATGAATAAAACTGCTCTGGCCTAGAGATCTCTTTGGTGAAATCCTTTGTAAATGAGCCAGTAGATTCAGTTTGCTAGCATGTGGATAGAAAGCTTCAGGTCTGGGTGCAGATTATCTTTTAAAGATGGGAGAACCTATAATTTCTTTTTTTTTTTCCCTCTAAACTGACCTGACCTATATTATTATTATTATTATTATTATACAGGATTTATATAGCGCCAACAGTTTGTGCAGCGCTTTACAATATAAGGAAGACATTACAATCGCAATATAATTCAAGACAAGATGGTTAAGGAGGGCCCTGCCCCTGGGGGCTTACAATCTAAAAGGGAGGGGCAAGAGATACATGAGGAGGTAGCTGTGTTGGGATGAATTGTTTGAGAAAGTGATGGTTCAGTGGTTAGGTTGAGGTGGCATAGGCTTCCCTGAAGAGATGAGTCTTAAGGAAGCGCCTAAAGGCAGTCAGAGTGGGAGATAGATGGACAGGTTGGGGTAAGGAGTTCCAAAGAATAGGGTAGACTCTAGAGTCTCCTATGTTGTGTTTATTTAATGATGGTTCTAAACTGTTAGAATACATGCCTTGAAGAACACCCCAGTAGCCATAAAACATAGCATTCAGTTATACAAATCACAAACTGTTATTGTGGTTGTGGGCTCAAGCTTGGCCCCCCACTACCTTGGTCAATGAGGTGGCCAGTAAGAAGGGATGGGTGGGCAAATCTGCTGAGCTATGCATCCCTTTCAGAATGACGGAGGGTCCAGAGTTCTATGGATGATTGTAAAGCAAAGGGGGATGAGAACTAGACAGATTAGTCTAAATGACCTCAATCTCCAATGATGGAAGACAAAAGTCTCTATAGAGGGACGATTGCTTTAAATCCTTAATACTTTGTGTTCTTTTCTTTCCCACCCTTTCCCTAAGCCGTGAGCTATTATTTGTCATGCTGACCTTTTCTTTCGAACTTTTTCCAAAATCCGCCTCCATATAACTATATACTTGAAACTTTTCCTCAATCTTCTCTAAGTAATGAAAGTCATTTTTCTTGTGCTCGGGTTTTTTTCATGTTACAGTTGTGCAGCTTTTCTGAGCACAGTTAGTAATTGTCAGCACGTTTTGAACATAAAGTTCCTTCTTTTCTCCCACTCTAATTCCCATCATAGATTCATCTTCAGCATATCAGACATGTTAATCAGCCTAATCCTCTGCCTTCCTTTTCTTAAACTGTCTGATTTTTTAAGAATACTAAAATTCTTACTTAGTTGTACACTGCAATTACATTCTTATTTCCCTGCCTCTGATTTGTGTTTTAAGTTGTTCTGGGAAGGCTGTACACACTTAATATGTCTTCCACCCACACACACACTCAAACTGCTGCATTATCCCATTACTACTTTTTGTGCATTCATTAGCTGTAAGTGTCAGCTGTTAGATGTGATTCATTTATGGAAATGTATGCAAATTCCACTTTCATCTTTTAGGCCATTTCTGTATGTGTCTGTCGAAGACTGATGCATATACAATCAGAAATGTCTTAAGGGAGCCACACGCATTTGTTTTTATTTGCAAATAAAGGTCATTTAAGACATAATTATCCAATCTGGTTTTTCATGGACTGCACCAACTTTCCTGCTGTATTTTTGCATTTTTGTTATGGGTTGAAATGTCCAGTTGTCCAATAACCACTTTGAATGTATGTGGTGTTTTTTGTTTCTTTTTTCCTCCAATTCTAAAACTTGTCATGGTGCTATATACAATGGTACCCTCAGTTCACAAACTTAATTCATTCCACGCTTCTGTTCGTGAACCGAATCAAACTGTGATCAGACAGCGCTCTCGACTAGAGGAACATATGTATTCCAGAATCCTGCTGCACTCTTTACCGGGTATCCCTGTCAGCGGGGTGCTCGAAGTGACAGCGGATGGCGCCGCCGATACTGAAACTTGTTAAAGATGTCACCAGCACACCATATTGAAGGGACGAACACCTTGGTTTATTTACGCTTCATGAAAAAAAAACAAATGGCAACCTTCATCAGGCTTGAAATGACCATGGGGAAGGAGACCCTGTGTGCCCACGAAACGTTGCTATTTGCTTTGACATGAAGTGTCAATAAACAGACGTGTTCTTCACTTCAATATGGTGTGCTGGTGACATATTTAACAAGCCTCGACTAGAGGAAGCTACCACTGTGTCAGAGCAGGGAAGATGGCTGCAGTTGTGTTAGTCATCCCGATGCAGAGTTCGCAAACAGAAACAAAATTTTGCCGAACAGAATCGTTCGTGAACCAAGATACTGGATTGTATAGATTGAGAACTATGGCCAAACTGTTTTAGGTGTTCTCTTTAGGCTCACAGGAGGACATTTACTAATGTCCTCCTGTGATCCAAAACCCAGCATACAGTGGCTAATGCCCGCTATGTGCTGACAGCGCAGATCTGTACTGCAGCCAGGAAGGTTCCTGACAGTGTTGTCGGTATTCACCCCACTACCTGATTGACAGCTGGTGCTCTGCCTGCCCATTCGCCCGTCTGTCCCTCCAGTCAATGTTGGAGGAACGAGGAGAGGGGGAATCCCTGCGGGTAGCCATGACTGACGGTCACCGCTCTCTGCAGGTAGAAGATCTTGACCTGAGCGATTAGCGGTATGTGATTGCTCGGTTCTCTATTTGATAGCGCCAATGTGTGACGGCTGCAACATCGCACGCCAGTTCTAACCTTTTGGGATGAGTGTATTTCACTTGTATATGGGTATAGAGCTGAATCTGATTGGAGTGCCCAAATCTGAATCTGTCTAGATCTGCAATTTTAGTGTCTGACACCCAGATTTATGTCCAGGGGAAAACCAGCATCATTACTTCATGTTTGAGCAATAGTTAATAGAATTTATGGGAATGACCTTGACAGAATGAAAAATTAGCCATTTTAAAAGGCATTTGATCTAAAACACATGAATAGACCCTTCTAACAATCTCTTCTACTTTCCTTTGTGCTGGGGTAGGTGTTCATGAACTGGTTTGAGAAGTTCCAGGATAGGCTGTATAAGAAGGTCGTCTTGCTGACTGGTGAGACTAGCACAGACTTGAAATTATTGGGGAAAGGAAACATCATAATCAGCACCCCAGAGAAGTGGGACATACTGTCCAGAAGATGGAAACAGCGAAAGAATGTGCAGAATGTTAGCTTGTTTGTCGTGGATGAGACCCATCTCATTGGTGGATCCAACGGGGTGAGTAGTTTGTTGGGTCAGTCAACCCTTCAGTTTTGCTCTAGCAATTTTGAATTCATTTTATTTTTTTGCTTCAATGTGTTTTCTATGATTTTTCTCTGTGCATACTAGTTTTCAGAGTTATGTTATGAGGTATGATTTTTACTAGTTGTGCTGTTATCTTATCCACAGCCTGTGCTGGAGGTCATCTGTTCCCGTATGCGCTATATCTCCTCTCAGATCGAGAGGCCGATCCGCATTGTGGCTCTCAGTTCCTCCTTGTCGAATGCTAAAGACGTGGCTCATTGGCTGGGATGCAGCGCCACCTCAACATTCAACTTCCATCCCAATGTGAGACCTGTCCCATTAGAATTGCACATACAGGTAAGATTGATTTTTTTCTTTTTATTAATAGAACTTTTAAGCACAACGCAGCTGTAGGTTCCTGTGTTATTTGCTTTGTTCTTTTCATGGTTGTTGTTGCAACTAATAGGAAAATACAAAAGGAGATAAGTACAAAACTCTTATACCACTAATGCTTGCGGTCATTGATATAGCATCACTATACTGTCACACACATGAAAGCTTACCCATCTTGTAGATGTTAGACAGGAGGGGGAGCAGTAAGCAGTCCTGGTAACGGAGCCTCCTCGGTAGCCCCTAATAAGCTACTTCCCTGTTGGCCAGAAACAGTTGTGTGTCTGGAAAGTCTGCTCCTTTCTAGACCCTTAAAAGGGAAAGCCCCCATCAGCTGAAGCAAATTAATATATAACTAGACCCAAAAATAAAAATGCAATATATTGCAACTTAAGTCCTTAGATGTGGTGGCTGGATTTGTTTTTTTTTTCATTTCTTCCTTTTATTTTCATCCTGTAATCTTGCAAATAACTTTTTTCAAATGACTGGTACAATGCAATAGGTAACATTTTAGGTTTAAATACACTTTAAGGCTTTACTGGGGGAATTTTGTCCATAGCAACCAATCAGCTTCTGTTTGTTCAGTTAAGCTTTGAAAATGAAAGAGAGAAGCGGATTGGTTGCCATGCACCGCTGCTCCAGATTCAGTTTGCTCCAGTTTTGATAAATTTCCCTCTGTCTTGGTGCTAAGGTAATAGTATGGGTCATCATATGATTCCATTTGTCTTTATGTAGGAATGGTTTCTTTAAAATGTTACTTTTTTATAATAAAATGGAAAAGGGAGAAATGTTTGTGAAATCCATACATTTTTGTAACCAGCCCTGTTATTCACTGTTTGCAATAAGTATTGATAAATCCCCGATCAAATATTCCTTATGTTTGGCACCTTCTTGCTGTTTTATCATCTGTTTAATAACATTCATTCTTACCGGTTTAGGGTTTTAACATCAGTCACACGCAGACCAGACTGCTCTCCATGGCCAAGCCTGTGTACCATTCCATCGTGAAACATTCACCAAAGAAACCCATTATTGTTTTTGTTCCATCAAGAAAGCAGACTCGACTCACAGCTATTGACATACTCACTACATGTGCCTCTGATGTGCAGCGACAAAGGTATGAAAAAATATTTAATTGTTTTTTTTTTTTGCTGTGACTTTGTAGGCTTCTGCACAAGTGAGAAGGAGTTCTAGAGCTTGGTTAAGAAATCTGCTATGGCTGGTTTACCTGTCACAGCTGAGGTTCACAACCAGTCTTGGAGAATATTATTATTATACAGGATCTATATAGCGCCAACAATTTGCACAGCGCTTTACAATATAAGGAAGACATTACAATCGCAATACAATTCAAGACAAGATGGTAAGGAGGGCCCTGCCCCTGAGGGCTTACAATCTAAAAGGGAGGGAGAAGTGATACATGAGGAGGTAGCTGTGTGGGGATGAATTGTTTGAGAATGTGATGGTTGAGCGTTTAGGTTGAGGTGGGATAGGCTTCCCTGAAGAGAAGTCTTAAGGGATCGCCAAAAGGCAGAGTGAGAGATAGGCAGACAGGTTGAGGTAAAGAGTTCCAGAGGATGGGAGAGACCCTGGTGAAGTCCTAGAGGCAAGCTTGGGAGGAGAATACCATAGAGACAAGCATATTACTATACAGAATGAAGTAGAGAACTGCTCTGCCCCAGAACTAGCACTGCTAGTGCAATGACTGTCTTAAGCACTGCAAGGGAGCCTCAGTCTTTACAAGTAGGAGCTGTCCTCTTGACAGATTCCCATTTTAATTTTGTCACATAATTTGAATATATTATACCTGTGAGGGGAGGGCTGCAGACCTAATTTTGAAAATATTGGCTGTTAGGCTGACCCACTGGCTTTCCGTACTTTTAGTTGCTGACTTGGAGCAACGCTGTAGATCAGGAAAGTTGAAGAGTCAGAGATCCTTACCTGTATACATTTCCTGGTTCTTTGAGTCAAATATTGAAAGTAAGGAACAGCATGACAACCAGGCAACTAGCCGTTTTAGAAGGAGCTTGGCATTTGAAGCCACATGGTGGGTTTCCATTTTAAGAAAGTAAATTGAATGAATATCTTGTGACCTGTAAATGAATGACTGCAGAGCAAAGTAATTGGGAGTAAATATTTTAAAGAAAAATTAAATTGTCCTCGGTATTTATTCTGCACCTCTGTAGAAGTTAACAGAAATCTTCCTTACAGGTTCCTGCACTGCACAGAGAAGGATCTGACTCCATACCTTGACAAACTAAGTGATAACACCTTGAAAGAGACCCTTCTGAATGGCGTGGGTTATCTACACGAGGGTCTCTCGACTTTGGAGAGGCGAATTGTTGAGCAGCTCTTCAACTCGGGTAAACACTGATTTTTTTTTTTCCCTCTCTAAAATATAATGCATTAGCTTTCTGTATTTTCCTTTTATCATTTAAAATAAAACATTTTTGGTTTTACTTCTCTTTTGGGTCAAAGAAGTACATTTACTAATATACCCCTGTGACGTGAAGTCAGCAGATAGCAGGCTAATGACAGCTCAGTGTCATGACCCAGCCGGGAAGGATCTGGAAAACCTAGTCAGCATCCACTCCAGCTGGCTCTCCCTCTCCAGAGTCTAAGCCAGCTGTGCTCCCCCTCCCCTGTTTGTCCCTCCAATGAGCGCTGGAGGAACAGAGGGGAGAATCCTTGCTGGGAGCAATGACTGATGGTTCAGTGCCCTCTGTAGGAAGAAGAGAATGAGCTGAGTAGGGATGCACCGATATATCGGCGCCGAAACATATCGGCCGAAAATTGCACTTTTGGCATAATGCCGAAAGAGCCATGTTTCGGCCGAAACAACGGCGCATCCCTGGTTCTTTTCTCCCCGCTGGCCGCTGTTCCAGAGGGGAGAAAAGAAAGTGACAGCCGGCCGAGCGCTGCAGGACGAGAGCGCTGTGAGCGGCTGGCGTCTCTCCTCCCACACCGCTCAGCCGCCTATCACAGTCTGGCAGAGCGGTGTGGGGGCGGAGACAGCGCTGTCACAGGAGGCTGGGCTTTCCTCTCTACACCGCTCGATCAGCCTCCTGTGACAGCGTGTCAGAGAGAAGAGCAAGGCACACACACTCAGTGATCAGTGATCGCTGAGTGTGTGTACATAATTGAGGATATGGTATGTTAACTATATCCTCAATTATGAATGAATGGGAGTGATCTACATGATCCCCATTCATGCATAATTGTAGTTATAGTAAACAAACAATGGTTTTATTTTTTTTATATTATTTCGGTTTTAAAATTTCCATTTCGGTGCACCTCTAGAGCTGAGTGATCAACGGTTACATGATCGCTCAGCTCTCACAATAGAGCTGGTGTGTGATAGCTCCTGTGTCACATGCCATCTCTAAGCAGTAGGGAGAGTAAAATACTTCTTTGAGATGAATGGTAACACTCGATTTCAAAATCTAACAGAGTGTATGATGAGGAAATTGGTGCAGGAAGGTGACAGATTTCCTGCATATCCCAATGATGTTGGGGTACAGTTAGATGTCCTGTCCATTTTTTATTCCAGTCTGTGTACCCACTGGGTAGGTTCACGATTTCTATGTCCTGGTGGCCACTTTCATTGGGAAGGGACAACTATTTTTAGCGAGGGCTTCCTTTTCCTTCCTGTTTTTCTCTGGACAGGAAGTAAAGGGAAATCTCCCCACTGTGAAACACAGGGGTAAGAAGTGTTTTAACCCTTTGTACACTAAAAGAAAGTGTTTTATCTATATTTATGCTTTAAACTTCTTTCTAGTCCATCACCTTTCACTTCCCTAACAGAACTCGAATTAATGTGTATTCTCCCGTTCTTCAGGGGCAGTACAAGTAGTTGTAGCATCTCGCAGTCTTTGCTGGGGTCTCAACATTGCCGCTCACCTGGTCATCATCATGGACACTCAGTACTATAACGGGAAAATCCATGCGTATGTATCTTTTAAGCTTTTGATTGGGTTAGGGAAGTTTCTTCTATTATCAGCTCATCTCATTCCTGTGTTTTTCCTCATGCAGGTATGTTGATTACCCAATCTATGATGTTCTTCAGATGGTAGGGTATGCTAACAGGCCCTTGCAGGATGATGAGGGGCGATGTGTCATTATGTGTCAAGGATCAAAGAAGGTGAGGTTAAATGGATGGAGATTCGTTTTGTTCACTTATTGTTGCTGTCCTAAAACATGAGATAATGTGGTGGTAGATAATAATCTTTGGAAGGACAGAAGTGCTGAGCAACTCATCAGAATTTCACTGATCTGGTTACAGGGAATTGATATCGGGATTTTGTTGATGTTATGCATTGCTATTATTTATGAAGCAATATGCAAAGTTCTTGAAGTCATAGCATCCAGTAAGACTTCACTCTTCTCTAATTTGCCATCACTGTGCTTTTGCACTTATTCATTAACCACTTGTTGCCCAGGTGTTTAGACCCCCTTCCTGGCCAGGCCATTTTTCAGTGTTCAGCGCTGCAGTACTTTGACATTTATTCCGTCATGCAACGCTGTACTGAAATGAATTTTATACCATTTTTTGGGGACAGATGGAGCTTTCTTTTGGTGGTATTTAATCACCACTGGGGGTTATTTTTTACTATATTCAGGAGAAATTACTGAAAAAACGTTTTTTCTCTCCCGTTCATTGAAGGACACAGGGAACAGATCGGAGATCCTGTACTGTAGGGTAATATCGCCACCTGCAGGAGAAGGACGCTAGGCACAAAACTAAAGACCAATCACAGCCTAGGGGCGGCCCCTGCCGGTGGCCAAAACCCCCCACCAGCTGACAAGTCTCCAGTTTTTTGCCTAGCGTCAGGAGTAAGGAGCTAAGAATTTTTTTCGGGTATTCTTACCTGCTTCTTCCTGATCTTTTTCAGTGGAATCTTCTAGCAAGTGTTGTCCGGGCGACAGGCTGGATGTCCCGGATCCTTGGAGTCTCCCCGGGACGACCGACGATCGCATGCAGGCCCGCTCCGGTGGGTCGGCTGCGACGATCCTGCTCTGGCGGGGTGGCCTATGGGTTCGTCCCAGGGGGGTACATATGACTGGGGGTCTCGGCCGCCCAGTCACAGTGCTCCCCACAGGCTTCTGGCGCCGCGGCTGCGGTCGGGGGCGCCAGTCTTCCGCAGTACCTGTGCACCTGGATCTTCAATGTTCCCTGCGCAGCTGCTTGACGTGGATGCTGCGGATGGTCCACGTTCCCCGGCGGTATGTATGGCGCTGCGTGGGCACGTGGCGGTGATGGGGGGGTTGGTGGGGGTCTGATCTCCCTTTGGGCTCCTGACCTCCTTCGGCCACCCCCCTATCCCCCCCCCCCCTCCCTCCGTCAGCTCCTGGGGTGGCGTAGGGGTGTTGTGGCACTGTGGGGCCTTGCCTTGGTTCCTGGCGGCCGGCGGGAGCAGCTGTGGGCCGTGTTCCGCGGCGTTTTTCGGGGGTCGGGCTGCCGCGCTGGTGCTGCTGTCTCTGGGGCGCGTGG
>NW_017308436.1:0-8593 GCF_000935625.1 Nanorana parkeri | reverse complement strand
AGTTGGGTTTGTTGTTTCTGTTGGCCCACCCCTCTTTTTTGGTACTGCTCTGTGACGTCCCTACAGTACAGGATCTCCGATCTGTTCCCTGTGTCCTTCAATGAACGGGAGAGAAAATAGGATTTTGGTACTCACCGTAAAATCCTTTTCGCTCCGTTCATTGAAGGACACAGGGCCCGCCCCTCTATATGGGTGTGTACTCCTTTACTGCTTGTTACTAAACTGGAGACTTGTCAGCAGGTGGGGGGTTTTGGCCACCGGCAGGGGCCGCCCCTAGGCTGTGATTGGTCTTTAGTTTTGTGCCTAGCGTCCTTCTCCTGCAGGTGGCGATATTACCCTACAGTACAGGATCTCCGTTCTGTTCCCTGTGTCCTTCAATGAACGGAGAGAAAAGGATTTTACGGTGAGTACCAAAATCCTATTTTTTTTTCATTGTTATAAAACAACTAATATTACCCACTTTTTTGGTAAAATATAAAAGTTGGGGTCACGTCGGGTAAATAGACACCAAACATGTCAAGCTTAAAAATTGCGCGCACTCGCGAAATCGCAAAAAACTAGCATACCCAAAATTGGCCATAGGCGACGCTTTAAAAGCGTTTACAGCTCATCAGTTTAGTGTTATCAGTGATTGATGGCCGTAAAATTATTGCTCTCATTCCGACGTTCGCGGCGATATGTAACATGTGCGGCGTAATGGGCGCAATCGTCATTTTCGCAGGTATGCGCACCTGACTCATGTTTACATGCGTTTATGTAGGGGTAGGGACTTTAAAACATTTTTTGTTTTTTTTAATTCTTTTTTATGTGTAACGTTAAAAAAATTTGGGGGCAAACTTTAAAAATTTTTCCTAATTTTTTTTTTTTCACTTAACTTTATTGCTATCACAGAGGGGGCTGAGAAACCCCTCTATGTGATAGCAAAATATGTGGCAGGTCCTCTTTATGGAGACATCAGGGGTCTCAAAGACCCCTAATGTCACCTAGGACCCCCTGAAGAAGCTGATGAAGCATCCAGTAAGTCATAGCATCCAGTAAGACTTCACTCTTCTCTAATTTGCCATCACTGTGCTTTTGCACTTATTCATTAACCGCTTGAAGACCAGGTGTTTAGACCCCCTTCCTGGCCTGGCCATTTTTCAGTGTTCAGCGCTGCAGTACTTTGACATTTATTCCGTCATGCAACGCTGCTATAGAGTACTGCTCTATAGCCGGCGGATCGCTTGTATATTAACGGGCATCGCTGCCTGTTTTTCAAATAGCGGCGACTTCCGCTCGCGCGTGGCGCGCCCGAGCGGGCGGATGTAACAGGACGTGTATACACGCCCAGTTACATCCAAGAAGCTCCTGGCCGGCCGTGTATACACAACGGCTGGCCGGGAGGTAGTTAAGCATGTATGTAGCCCAGTTTCGTCTGTTCTGCCAGTATTTTATATATGCCTTGGCTTTTTAAATACTTTCTTACTATTGTGTATAAACTGTTTTCCAGGATTTCTTTAAGAAGTTTCTGTATGAGCCTCTGCCCGTGGAATCTCATCTTGATCATTGCTTACATGACCACTTCAATGCTGAAATTGTCACCAAGACCATTGAGAACAAACAGGACGCTGTGGATTATCTGACCTGGACATTCCTGTACAGAAGAATGACACAGAACCCCAACTACTACAATCTGCAGGGTGAGGACAATCATTGGACTTTGTCTGACAGTCTTCCCATGTGCTTATCTTCCCTCCCATGTGCCTTATCTTTCATCACCTTTTTCTAAGTTAAAGATCTGTTTGAATCTCCTAAGCCTAAATAGAATAAGCAACCTTCTGCCTTTGTCAGCGATCTTACCAATCTCAACAGGAAAGGAAGAAATTCAGTCACCCAACAGAAAGTGCTTGCTCATGGAAGTTCACCTCCACAATTAACTTTAATGCTGCTGAGCTTTACTGATTTTGTTTCATTCTCCATAACTTTTGACTAAGCTTCTTATGGGATGAAGCTTTTCAGAGAGAGGTGCCAGTTTGGGTCTGGCTTTTCTGTCACAATAAACTGCCATGAGCAAGTACATGAATTAGTTTCTTCCTCTAATTCGAATACTGCTCAATAGTTTTAAATACATCTGCTTCTGATCAGTGCTAAATACTGAATCTTATTTATGATTCGAGTATAAAATCTTTCATTCAAAACCTGCTTTTAATGAAATACTTTCTGCCTGACTTATGTTGCTCTTTAGCATGATCTGTGACTGTGTCTCTTTCAGGTGTTTCACACAGACATCTGTCAGATCACTTGTCAGAGCTGGTGGAACAGACGCTCAGTGACCTAGAACAGTCCAAGTGCATTAGCGTTGAAGATGAAATGGATGTGGCACCGCTTAATTTGGGCATGATTGCAGCCTATTATTATATCAACTACACCACAATCGGTAAGCAACTGTCCATTTTTTTTTCTTCCTTTCTCTACTTATTCTTTAGTAGACCTGCCTAATAAGAGCAATCATCCTCAACTGTTAAGTGCTCTGATCTGATGAAAGATTAAATGTGGTTGCCACGGATAATCTTATGTTGCTGATACAGTATGAGACAAACCTTTTTATGTTCTCTCCCCTCCTTCCTTCCATTTACTCTTTAGAGCTGTTCAGCATGTCTTTGAATGCCAAGACCAAGGTACGGGGATTGATCGAGATCATTTCAAATGCTGCAGAGTACGAAAGTATACCCATCCGCCACCGGGAGGACAACCTGCTGCGCCAGGTAGGAAGTCATGTGTAATAGTTATGTAGTGACAATGTGGCCAGGTGGTTATGTGTTGGTGCCATTGCCTCAGCTATAGGCATCTAACAAGAATTCTCTATCATTATTGTATACTCCTCTAATGGAAGAAAATGGCGAATTCAGTTTGTAATATGATGGTGAGCTTTAGAACTTTCCACAACAAAGTTTTAATAAAGCTAAAGTTGTTTGTATTGTCAGATTATATCAGGTATGATGAACATAATGCTTGGCCACACAATTTTGATGTAATTACAAATGTTTCCAGGTTTTAAGCATCCAAGCTTTACAAAGCAGGTGGGTAGTGATTTAAAAATGCCCTGAAAAAGGACTGAGATAGTTTGATTGAAAAAGCTAATTTGAAATTCACCAAACTGCCAAATGTATAGAAGCCTTTGTATATAAGGGGCTATGCTCCTATATAACTAATCCTAGTGACCGAGGAAAGTAAGCTTATAGGGAAGCCTGTGCAGTTATCATTCAATTTAAATAACTAATAAAACAGAGCTGTAATTGTCTAATGTACATCTGTCGTTCTCCAGCTGGCACAGAAAGTTCCCCACAAACTGACCAATCCCAAATTCAATGATCCCCATGTGAAGACCAACCTGCTGCTCCAGGCTCATCTCTCTCGCATGCAGCTGAGTGCAGAGCTTCAGTCGGACACAGAAGAGATCCTTAGTAAGGTGAGAGATGCACACTGCCAGATTTCTAACTGATCGCATGCTCTTTTTCGGAACAAGTTCTCATTCTTCTGTCTATGGTCTTCTGTTTCTAGGCAATCCGGCTAATCCAGGCATGTGTGGATGTGCTCTCCAGTAATGGCTGGCTCAGTCCAGCGCTCGCTGCTATGGAATTGGCACAGATGGTCACACAAGCTATGTGGTCTAAGGACTCTTACCTTAAACAGTTGCCATACTTTACTTCTGAGCACATCAAAAGATGCACAGATAAGGTAAGAGCTATGCTTGAAAAACATTATGTAGTATGCAAAGTGCACAACTGTGGTACAAAGGCAAGTTATGTTGTGATTTTTTTTTCAGGGAGTGGAAAGTGTGTTTGATATCATGGAGATGGAGGATGAAGAACGTACAGAACTTCTGCAACTCACCGATAGCCAGATGGCGGATGTGGCCAGGTTCTGTAACCGCTATCCTAATATTGAGCTGTCTTATGAGGTGGCAGAGAAAGATGCTATTAGGAGGTGAGTGATTTACTATGCACAAAAGCATGCTTCTGTTCAGGGGAGCTTTGAAAGGTCTGTGCATGGTGCATAACAGGAGATGATGGGAGAGGAAAAAATCCAGGGGGAGAGAAGGGTGCTGATCTATCAAAGCTGGAGCAGCTGCCTGCGGGGGCCAATCAAAAGTCAATGATCAAAGACATTTGGTTCTTATGGCAACCATAGAATATGTCCATGGCATGATTTAGAGTAGTGTGCGCTCTACATGTTGATGTAAAGTAATGTTTAGCCGATGAATGAGCTAATATGAGAAATGTTATATTTGTTTTTTTTATAGTGGTGGTGCCGTAGTGGTGCTTGTGCAGCTGGAACGAGAGGAGGAAGTTACAGGTCCTGTAATTGCTCCGTTATTCCCCCAGGTATGTGTTATCCAAATTGTATTTTCCACCCTAAAAAGAACAATCTTGGTGTTTTCCCTTCAATCATGAGGTAGCTCAGTAGTGAGCACTCCTGTGTTCATAAATAAAGGAAGAGTTAACATGCTTCACTCGTTTACTATGTCTTCAGTTTTGTGAATTAACTCGGGAGTGTATTTTTATCAAACATATTGTTTTGATAAACATTTGCACCTTTTATAATGGGACTTGCAAAATCAGTAGCACCATCTATTTATTTTACTGGTTCTTTGAGAGGATGTATGGTTTGGGGGTCTTTTGCAAACTCTGAAAGTGAAAAATGATTTAAAGTGAAAATTTACAAAATTGCCTGGCTACCAGAGGTTTAAGGGGGGTTGAACCCAAAATTCCACATAATAAGCTTGTTCACTATAACCTGTTCAGTACTTTATGCCCTACATCTGTAAAATATTTGATTGTTGGAATCTTTTCAGAAACGTGAAGAAGGTTGGTGGGTTGTGATTGGAGATGCCAAATCCAACAGCCTAATCTCCATCAAGAGGTTGACATTACAGCAGAAAGCAAAGGTGAGTTGGTGTTCACTTTTCCACCCTTCAGCTGACTATAAAATGTGATTGTACAGTTTAATATAGCTCTACCATCAACTGTGCTATGCAAGGGTCTGCCTGATTTAAAATAATGAACGAATCTATAAGGTTTGTCCTTTTATTACAGGTTTTTTTTTTTTATCTAAAGGAGATTGAACAGAGATGTGAGTTTTAATGTGTATGGCCATCTTGAAGCCCATATCATTGCAGTGGGGCTACCCTTGCAGTATTTGTCCTGTGAATGTTCACTCTGTACAACTATATGCCAAAATGAGTGTTCTTTTGTTTTCCTATACGAGTGGAATTAATTTTTGAATAGTTTTATCTAATATTGCATTACTCCCACTGGATAGAGCTAAAGGAGCATCGGAAATTAGAGGTGCACCGAAAAGGACTTTTTCCAATCTTTTAAAAAAATATATATATATTTTTAAAATGTATTTTATTTTAAATATCTTTTTTTTTACTTTGTTGCTAGAGGTTCTAGATAAATATCAGGAGTCTAAACAGATCCCTGATATTTCTTTTTCTGCAGCCCTTGGTATGAATGAACAGGGAACCTCTACACGGAGTGTTCCTGTTCACTTATACATTGTGAATATAGTGTGTGTTACAGTATGAGTTAGTATGTCCACAATCATGAATGAACAGGAAGTGATGTAGATCACTTCCCATTCATTTATAACTGGGGCACAGTAAACTCACTATGTCCAGTTATTTACAAACACTTAGCTGATTGGTGAGTGTTTGTAAGCTGCTCTCCATCCTGAATGAGCCATCATAGGAGGTGGGGGAGGAGAGCTCCACCTCCTGTGGCAGATCACAGCTCTCTCCTCTAATCAAGGCGCTCCATCCTGACCCGGGCGGAGATCTCCGCCTCCTGAAGATCGACAGCTGTCACTGCTCGGCATCCTAACACAGGAGGCGGGGCTGGGAGAGCTCTGCCTCCTGAAGATGACAGCTGTCAGTCCACACCGCTCGGCATCCTGACATCACCGCCTACTCTGCCTCCTGAAAACGTCTCGCCGCTGCATAAGAAGGCACAGAGACTGGTCGCCCACAATTTCCGGCCAACATTTCGGTGCATCCCTATAGGAAATAACTTTTCTATGCTGCTCAGCACCGCCACAATGCAATATTACATGGAAAGAAAATTTCAAATACATTCCCTTATAAAGAAACCAGAAATCTTTTGATTTGGCATATATTTGCACAGAATAAACATTCACAGATTTTCTCAGGGTGAATGGCAATTTGTTGGTTTGCTTTACCTTCCCATGTTTACTTTTACTGTGTTAAAGTCCCATCTTGTACATCTGCATTTTAATGTTTCTTTAGAATACAGGTTACTTTTTCCTGACCCAGCTCTGTTTCTCCTTTTTAGGTAAAATTGGATTTTGTGGCACCAGCCACAGGAACACATAACTACACCCTGTATTTTATGAGCGACGCTTACATGGGCTGTGACCAGGAGTACAAGTTCAGTGTCGATGTAAAAGAGGCAGAGAGCGACAGTGACTCCGATTAAGAGCTTTCATTATTTGCTGTTGCTGGGGGAGTAAATACCAAACGTTCCCTCAAGTCTTCATCGTTAAATACCAATACCTTGTGTGGGTGATTATTATTGTAAATAGAAGCTTTTAAATGCGATAGCATTGTGACACCCGTGAATGTGTATGGATTAGCACAGTGCAACTTTTGCAGTTAACAGTAACAGAAGTTTATTACTTTTTCTTGTCATGTTTTTTCTCTGCAAGAGTATAAAATAAACTTTCTTTTTTGTAAGTGACATGTTCCTGAGTTTTGTGTTCTTAGCAACTGAATGTCCTAACACATGAGCTGTATTTAAAGTGCTTCTTCGCCTCTGTTTCTCAGTGATTTAATTTCCTTGAAATTGCATTGTTTATGCAGTACAAGGCCTCCCTTCATTCCCCTGCATTCAGACAGACGGCAAGCTCCACCACTGCCCTATGAAAAGCGATCTGCGGTGGATAGCTCTGTATAGGGTGGTAGAGCAGCGTCTGCAGTTGCAGCATTTTCCCATTCATCTGTATGGTTGTGTTTGTGCAGAGCTGCCTTAGCAGTGATACAAAATGCTCCTGGAACATTTTAAAGCCATTTCCACTTTTGCAGAGCTATTTTTTTTAAAAACATGCCAGCAATGTACACAGAGTACACATGAAGCAGGCATATGCAGTTGCTGTAGATGAATACTTACAGTACATGATCTCCGATCTGTTCCCTGTGTCCTTCAATGAACGGAGAGAAAAGGATTTTACGGTGAGTACCAAAATCCTATTATTTTTGTTTAGCTGTCCTCATCTACTCATGGCTCCTTTTGAAATGGCCACCTCTGTGCGCTGCAGACAGTCTGTAAATTACAGGCTGCTGTGCTCAGTGGTTACTACAATGTAGGAATATAGGGCATAGAAAACTATATTTCCCACAATGCTATTCTTCCCTCATGCACAAGTTTTTCTACAGAAACTGAGCTATTTGCCCCATTCATTAATATTCATAGTGGCAACACCCCCTGGACAGTGCAGAGTGACTGGCAGAGGCAGAGCCCGTGTGCAGTGATCTTGTTAGGATGACTCGCAGCTGCATTACATCCTGTACAAGACAATCCAACCGCAGTGTCAAATTTAGTTTCCTGTGGAGGGATTTTTGGACTCAGGCCCACTAGGAATTCCATAAAAAAATGACAAGCTAGCAATGAGTCTTAAAAATGTGCACACGCATATACATTAACACAATAAATGCTAATAGCTTACAAAAGTGGAAATGGGATTTAAGCCCTATTCACACTAAGTGCAGTGATTGCCCTTTTTCGACTGCAAGGGAAGGAAACAGTTGTTTTCTATGTGCACATTTCACACAGCAAAGCTGCCTTCAGGTGGGTTGCAGTGCGTTGTGGAAAAATCCAGACATGCTGAATTTTTCTGCAATGCACTGGAGCTCAACCGATGTCGGCACCAATCCGTAACATCTCCAAAATACGCCCCTTCCTCACCAATGAAACCGCAAAATTACTCATCCACTCCATTGTTATCTCTCGTCTTGACTATTGCAACTCCCTCCTCATTGGCTTACCTCCACACAGGCTATCCCCCCTTCAGTCTATCATGAATGCAGCTACTAGACTCGTTCACCTAACCAACCGCTCAGTGTCTGTAACCCCCCTGTGTCGATCCCTGCACTGGCTACCAATAGCCCAAAGGATAAAATTCAATATTAACAACCACTTACAAAGCCGTCCACAACTCTGCCCCGGATATATCTCCAACCTGGTCTCAAAGTATCACCCTAACCGCCCCCTCCGCTCTTCAAAAGACCTCCTGCTTTCCAGCTTCCTCATCAACTCCTCCAGGACTTCTCTAGAGTGTCTGCCATCTTATGGAACTCTACCCCAACCTGTCAGTCTATCTCCCACTCTGACTGCCTTTAGGCGATCCCTTTTAGGGCTTGTTTCACACGATTTTCTGGTCCAGATCTGCAGATGCGGTGCTATGCATGCAGTGCGTTTTTACCGCGTTCCAGTTAAAAAAGTTGGAGTGGTGCTGTCAGTATGTTAGCTGCAGTACGGTGCATTTCTCTCCCGTTAATTGAAGGACACGGAACAGATCGGAGATCATGTACTGTAGG
>NW_017308435.1:159947-199331 GCF_000935625.1 Nanorana parkeri | reverse complement strand
GTGGTGGATGGGAGCGTGGAGAAATGTTGTTTGAGTTTTAGAAGTGATATGCATCTATATATAAATTATGATTAGCGTCGAAGAGTAAACCGCATAAATAGTGCTACTCAGTACATCCTACCCTCCCCCCCCCATACGTGCTTAAGTTTTGGGTTATGCCCTTTTATACAAAAGCTATTCTAGGCTAAGTAGTAAATAGAGAGACAGAAGAGGTTATTTTCTTTTAGCTCCAAAATACAAAAATAAACACACTAAGCCAGTGGTTCTCAACCTTGCTAGGGCCGGGACCCCTTGGTAACATTTGCCAAGTTGTGGTGACCCCCCAACGGTAAAATTTAGGGATGACGCGGCTGCTGCAGCGACATCTGGCGGCGCGGTGGGAGAACTGACACTGCTGCGCTAGGAGAGGGCTGAGGAGGACTCTCACCTTATTGTTTTTTATAATTTTCTTACTTTTTAATAATTTGTTTCTTATTTCTTTTTAATGGCTTTTTTATTTTTTTAATTATTTTATTTCTATTTCTTTAATAATTTTGTTATCTATTTTTTTTCCACTTAACTTGATTGCTATCACACAGAGGTGACAAGCCCCTGCGTAATAACAATTGGAGGTGACAGGTTCTCTTTATTGACCTTGTCACCTCCAATACAGGAGTCCTAGCACAGCACTGTGCTGGAACTTCTGTGACAGGTGAGAGGGGAAGACTGCTCCCCCCTCTCACTGTGCACACGGAGCTGCAGATTTACTTTTAACCCTGTCAGAAAAAAAAGAGACAGAGAAAGCGCTTCTCTCCTGGGTGGCCGGAAGTGCTAGGCGACCCCTGGCAAATCGTCATTCGACCCCCGAAGGGGTCCCGACCCCCAGGTTGAGAACCACTGCGCTAAGGCATCCTATTCTGACCCTTTCTTGTTCTCATATTTTAATCTAATTGAGTTATGGAATCGACCCACGGGGTACAGGGGAGTCAATCATTTATTTCCTAAGAAGTACTCCTCTGATTTCCTGTACTTGAACCATCCCCGCCAAATTTCACAGAACATTATATACTTATTTTGGCTTCTCAGAGACAGTTCCTCCATAGAGCACATGTCATTTGTTTTTATAAACCATTCCTTTATTGGAGGGGGTTCTATACGCTTCCAATAAATTGGTATCGGACATTTTGCTGAATTTAGCAGATGGGGTATAACAGACCTTTTGTACCTTAGCAATGGCCCTTCACTATTATGGGATAGAATTACCCAGGGGGTCCATACTCAGGGTTGTTCCCTGTATAGAGGAGAGGATCCTGCCCACCTCTTCCCAGTACTTATTAATAATGGGGCAGTGCCACTGTAATACCTCTTATGATAAATGATGGAACTCAGCTGCGGAAGTCTTTTAAACACAACTTTTACTTCACGGTAAATGACAGTCTCTATAGGTAAGGTTATCGCAGTGGTAATCTTTGCATCACATAACAGGATTGAAGCAACATGTAAAGAAACATGTGTAATGTTATCCTCACATCACAAGGTGAATGTTTGAAGTCAATGAGCAGTAGTAGTCGGGTGTAATGTTAACTTCACATCACAAGATTTAGCAATAGCTTGAAATAGCTTGTAGCAGTAGAGGGCAATTGTATTGCTGGATTAACAGCAAAAGATTAAAGTCATTATGGTTGTGTGCATATCATCAGCTGTGGCATTGAATACTTGCTGTTAGTTGCACTCAGGCTGCTATGGTGAATCCTCCAGACTGTGGCTGATTGCTGGCTGTGGAAGCTGAAGTGCAGTGTCTGGCTTGCAGTCTTGGTGCACCAGGAGTCACAGCAGGCCGAAGTAAGCAGAAGTATTTGGAAGGTTGAGGTAGGAGGCTAACGAGCCTATTCGGTGGCAGGAAGGAGAGCAGGGCTGCTCAGAACTTGCCCAGCCACCACATCCATTGCAGCAACACTGGACAAGTGAATTTTCGTGGCTTAAGCCAAGGAGGGGGGCGGAGCGGCATGATGTCAGCGGACAGTGGGCGGAGTCACCCTCCGGGTCTGAGATGCCAGAGAGGTACGTATCCTGGCTCTATTACAGCCACCATATGTGTGCCATTGTTGCCCTCCTTCCACAACCTCTCCAACATAGTTGTGAGTTGTTAGAGTCCATAGAGTGTAGTCTTACTGGTGTGAGGTACCATCTCAAAAGGAGTTTATAGTTCATCTCCTCTATACAGGATGATATTGAAGTTCTACACACCCGTTGTAAAACTCTTAGTTTCCCTTGTTCTGATATGGGGTTCCCAGGTCTTCTTCCCATTGTGACAAAAACCCGGGGTTCTGTGCGGTATCCAATTGAGACAACAGTTTCGCCAGCAATGATATACTTCCCATTGGTGCATGATGTCCCTGATAGTATCACTTCTATTGGGTTTAACTGATCCATTGATCTAATTGGTTTAGGTCATATTTGCAGAAAGTGGATTAGTTGCAGGTAGCTCCACTTGTCCATCAAAGAGGGTGATGGGGATCGGCACAATAGCGCTAATGGTTTTACCCTCTCCCGATCCATCACATGATGCAGTCGTAGCGCACCTTCCTCTGTCCATTTACCAACATTTTTGTCTTAAGTTTCCTGGTTGGAAATAGTCATGACCCAAGAGTGGCATTAAAGGTGAGTTGTAACTCCATCCGGCTTTTTTATGCAATAAGTCCCATACCGCCAGGGTGTTTACCACTAGGTGGTGCCACTCCTTTGTTGTACCTCTGTGTTCCTTCGGTAACCAACTAATTATACTCAGGTCTACTTTACATATTTCGGACTCAACATCCTCCCAGAGTTTAATTGTCTTATCATAGTACCAGTTCAATAGTCTGGTCAGCACTGCTGCTTGATAGTGGCATTTGAAATCTGGCAGTGCTAGCCCACCTTGTGATCTAGCTCTCTCTAGAGTCTTATATGGGATTCTCGCTTTCTTCCTTCCCCACACGTATTTGGATACCATTGTTTTTAAGGTTTAAAAAAAAATGATTAGACAAGGCAATGGGGATCATCTTGTATAAGAATAAACACTTCGGCAGGACATTCACTTTGACTACATTTATTCTTCCGATCCACGAGTGATATAATGCAGACCATTGTTGAAGGTCCTTCCTGACATCATTCAGGAGTGGAATATAATTATAGTCAAAGAGCTCCTGCTGGTGAGGGGTTAAATTAATCCCCAGATATTTCAATTTCTTAATCTGCCACCTGAAAGGGAAACTTGAGCGCAGCAAGATCACCTCCCTATGTGGCAGGGCAATATTTAAAATCTCTGATCTATCCAGATTGATCTTAAAATTAGATAGCCTTCCATATTCCCGGAATGCATTTATAGGTTTGGGATAGATATTGCAGGTTGTTGAATATAGAATAAATATGTCATCAGCATAGGCTGAGTATTTATGTTTATTGTTTCCTATAACTACACCACGGATGTCATTATTTTCTCTTATATTTGCTACAAACGTGTTCCAGTGTTATTGCAAATAATAAAGGGGAGAGTGGGCAGCCTTGGCGTGTGCCGTTTCTCAATGAGAATTCTCCACTAAGGGTACCGTTAACTCTTACTTGTGCCCTTGGTTCCTTATAAAGTGCCGAAATCCAGCTCATCATTTTACTACCCATGCCCATATGTTGTAGTGTGAGTAATAAGAAGTCCCAAGCTACCCTATCAAACGCTTTCTCTGCGTCTGTTGATAGTAACAGTGTTGGCTGGGATCTTTGTTTTACGTAAGTCATTACTGCTAGTGTTCTTAGTGAGTTATCTCTAGCTTCTCTACCGGGAATGAATCCCGTTTGGTCAGGAGAGATAAATTGAGGTATCAGAGGTGAAAGTCTCCTTGCCAATACTTTTGCAAATAATTTAATATCCATGTTTAATAATGATATTGGTCGATAACTCCCGCAGCTCGTTGGATCTTTATCCGGTTTGGGAATTACCTTTATATATGTGCTAAGGTGGTTTCTGGTCTAAGCTCATCAGCTCCTGTTAATGAGTTCACATAATTAGCTAACCGGGGGAGTAGTACATCTTTAAAGGTTACATAGTAGACCACTGTTAGGCCATCAGGGCCTGGTGCTTTTCCTCTAGCCATTTCGGCAAGACTACTTTCCAATTCCCCGACCTCTATCTGCCTTTCCAGTTTTCTCAGAGAATCCTCTGGTAAGGGTGGTAATTTACCCTTCATCAGATACTCTCTTATTACCTCCTTTCTCTGATCTATTATTTTTTGTGTCGGTCTTTCTGAAACATTATATTGTGTGGAATAAAATTCTTTAAATTCCTCAGCGATATCTCTGGGGGTGAAGGCCATGGAGTCTGTTGTTTTAATTTTGGGGATATAAGTCTGCGTCTTCCTATGGTTTAATGATCTGGATAATTCTTTTCCTGGTTTATTACCCCATCTATATTGTATACCCGCCATCCAATGGAACACCTAAAATTGGTGTGAAATAAGCCTCTAGTGCTTATGGACACACCAATGTTTATTTACAAAAAGGAGTCTAAAACATTTACCGGCCTAGGTTTGCCTTGCTTACACAGATAGGCAAGCCTATGACCCAAAGGCCTGATGCAAGTACAAATAACCATCCTTGGCTGATAACTCTCCTTATATATGTTCCAACACAAAAAGGAGGATTGCCAAAAGCAGGAAATTGGGGAAAATCCCCAATACTCCTGCGTAACATTAACCCCAGCAGTGTAGGAAGGAGTAATTAGGTTGCCTATTGTCAGGGGTTGCTGCTTGCAGATTGAAAAGGTGTTTGCACTGCAGCTCATGCCGCCAACTAGCCACATCAATGGTGGAACAACATATCACACATACAAAACGTGTGTTAAGAGGCACCACAACCCTCAGCAACCAACACCCAAAAGGAGTATCACCTCCCAAGGGCCCCCCCCACTGTGCCCTGCCCACAGAATGGGGGGTAGGAGGAAGGAGACTTCCCTCTAAGCCTCCGACCTTCCTTTGGAGCCATTAGTGTCCGGGAATGACACAGCAGAAATCAGGCTGCATGGTTTAGGACTGCCAACCAGAGGAAGCCTTGTGGAACACCTCATGTTCATGACTGTTGTGACTCCGTCCCTCGCCCGCTCCACTCCCTGGCATCTGTGGATGCTGGTGCCAGGGCTACTCACTACTCCCATCGCTGTCCATTCAAGGAGGCCCTGGATGCTACAGGATATGAATATCCACAACATGGCAGCACACATAGGGAGCATGGATGGCAAACCGCCCCATTCAAGGCAAGGCAGAGGAGAATTCTGAGCCGAAACCAAATGTAAGTAAGGGAAAGCTCTGCTAGAGCCGATATGCACCCCGGGGATGCTTGCTTTTCCTCAGGGATAGATGGGGAGGGAGGGTCCCATAATAGAATAACCTGAAGGTTAATCCTCGGACAAGCCCAGGCATGCAACCCCCCCAGGTCCACTGTCCCTGATTCATGGGGGAGCACACACTGGGAGGCCCCTGCAACTAGCACGCAGGCCTATCAGGGGAAATAACAAACGGTTACGATGCTCCCGTTAGGCCGAAGGTAACACACAAAAAACTGAGGTGGTGGGGCTTTTATTTTAATTGTGGATGATGCGTTTCCTGTTTGGGTGGGTGGATTCTCTCTCTCAGATGCTGCCCTGGAAGATGACTTGGGGGGGAAACCCCGTAACCATCCTGAAATAGAAGGTAGCGGTCCTTAAAGTACAGATGATCCAATGTGTGCATATTAGACGTAGAAGGTTGGGTCAGGTACTGTGACCTCCCTCCCTTATTCATGAAAAGGTCTAATCTGTAATTACAACATACAACACATGGCTCTGGGTGCGTGTGTGTTACCTTATATGTGGCCTGGGCGTCTTTTTCTACCTTTTCTCACTCTCCAGACAGAGTCCAGCTTCTCCTCACCTGTGGGGGGCGGGGCATCATGGACCAGGTTCTGATGATTTTGGTGGGCTTTATGGAAATGTTGGTGGTTACTGTGGCCCTCTTCCTCCTGTCTGGGCCGTGATTTGTAGTCTTTCTACAGCAGGAGTCTCAAACTCACATCACTTCGGGAGCCACTGGACAGATTTCCTTCTCCCGGGAGGGGTGGGGGGGGGTTACACAGTAATTTCAAAAAACATAATGTAATAACATTTATTGGAAGGTTGAATGGCCACAGCGATGTAAACATTTAAAATAATCGCAGAACATATGTATCAAGAACAAAATACTTCGGTCCCTGACGAGTGCCAAAAAACACCACTCATAACCCATTGTTTTACTGTACCAGCCACCTGCCGCCCATATTCTGGCCCGAGTGGGTACGCCCAAGTTCTTACTGGCTACCAAGCTATAAAGCCCAGTAGCCCCACCATTGGCACTTCCCTACTACTCCGCCCCCTTTTCACTTTGCGGAGAGCCAGTTCTTCGTCGTCGATGCACGGCACCGCCAGGGACCCGCCAAATGGACGACCAACCTAGAAGAAAAATTAAGTCAGACATATCTCACAAAACACGAATTCCACCTTAAGACGCAGAAAAGGAATACCCATAACCCTAACTAGAAAAATTGTAACCCTCCTCCCCAAATTCCACACTTGCGGAAACTAACCCTTAGTATTTCAGCTTGTTGTTTTTTATGTTTACTATCGGGGAGTGTGGGAGGGACTGATTCCTTTTCTCTCCCACCTAAAATGGTTCCCTACCTCACACTGTACAGTAAGATGGCCGCCTAACTCCACCCTCCCCCCCCAAGCTAAACCCACCTATCACTATGCTAGCTGGCCCCTCCCTCCCCCCTTTTCAAACCCAACAGAAAAAACACCCTTTCATCCAATACTCACCTAACTCCTCCTTGTTCAGGTCTGACCTGCATCAGTCATGTCCCTCCCTCCGCAGGGAACTTTACATCAGTTATGTACACAGCGTCAGTATATGGGTGTTTATCCTGTACATTGTAATCATGGAGGACCAACAGAGTCACCCACACACCCAATAATACCCACACACTAAAGGCCGTGACACACTGCACGCGAAGCCGTGCAGAGCGATGCAAAGCTATCCGGCACGGAGCTTTGCGTGCATAGCATGAAGTCCATGAAGTTGATGTGTTGGAAGCAGAAATAAGGGACAGGTGGGAGGATTTGAGGGACTTTGACAAAGGACCACATTGTGATGTGTAGACTGGGTCAGAACAATTCCAAAAGTGCAGCTCTTGTGGGATGTTCCCGGTCTGCGGTGGTCAGGACCGACCAAAAGTGGTCCAAGGAAGGAGAACCGGTGAAATCGGCCACAGGTTCATGGGCAGCCAAGGCTCATTGGTGCAAATGGGGAGGGAAGTCTGGCCCGTGTAGTCCAATTCATTAGAAGAACTACTAGCTGAAATTGCTGATAAAGTGAATGTTGGTTCTGATAGAGAAGTCTGAACACACAGAACATCACAGGTTGTCGTGTATGGGGCTGTGTAGGCAGAGTGGTCAGGGTGCCCATGCTGACCCGTGTCCACCTACTACAAAGGGCATGCAAGCATCAGAACTGGACTATGGAGCAATGGAAGATGGCCTGGTCTGATGGATCATGTTTTCTTTTACAGTGTGTGTGTGTCTGTGTGTGTCTTACCCAAGGAAGAGATGGCACCCCAGATGCACCATGGGAAGACAAGCTATCATGATATTGATACAGGAGGACCAAATACATGACCACACCAAACAATTCTGATGAACTATAGGTTATTAAACATACCAAAAATCACAAACACAACCAACCCCACCCCCAAGTAACATATAATAGCCAAACTAAATGCAAACAGCAAAAAAACAAACACACGGCTAGTTATAACCTGGGGAGCCACCGACCAGGCGACCTCAGGGGGGTCAGCATTCAAGAAGGCAATGGCAACAATACTGAGGCACAGGCCTCACTGCAGGGAGAGATTAAATACCCTCCCAAATCTGCACCAGGTGGTGACTAATTGCTGGGACACCCGCAGGTGAGCCCTGGAAGTGCAGGAACTGGTTCCAGCGTCACAGTGCCACCTGGAGGCGCTCAGGTCCCTTACAGCTACTGGCTGCCTGGAGACACCTGCAGGTGAGCACTGGAACTGCAGAATCTGGTTCCAGCACCACAATGCCACCTGAAGGTGTTCTGGTCCCTGACACCACCTGACAGAGGCAGTGTGATGCTTTGGGCAATGTTCTGCTGGGAAACCTTGGGTCCTGCCTTTTAGGTAGATGTTAGTTTACCACAGGGGTAGTGAAGTTAAAAGATTAGGAGTTACGGTAAGTAAAATTTTCATTGAACCATGGACCGAATCACAGTCCGGGCATAACGGTCATTCAGTCCATGTTCGTACCGTGGTCTGCCATTTAGGCTACATGGCAGACCACGGTACTATAACGCACAGATGTTTGTGTGTCGATCCTGGCACATCACACGGTTTATTTTCTTTGTTAGAACTCCCCCGTCCCTGTTTACATACATGTGCATTCCTTACGTACATGTGTTGATTTGACTCAGATATCAGATGCATGAAGGTTGATTCAATGTATTTTTTATTTTATTCTATTTTTTTTTCCTCTGCGGCGTCTCAGTATATAGAGAGCTACAGCTCGCGGTATACTGAGCTTAGGGTGACGGGAGGACGCTAGTTTGTGTCCTCCCGTGACCCCATAGTTCTCCTTTAACTTTTGCTATCACAAAGGGGTTAACAAGACCCTATGTGACAGCCCTTGGAGGTGACAGATTATCCTTATTGAGACTTCAGGAATCTAATAGACTCCTGATGTTTCCCCTGTACCCCCAACACAGATGATGAAGCTTCACCTTCTGTTTTCCCGGCACTGCAGCAGGGACGGCTGAAGCATGAAGCGCTAAGAGAAGCTTCATGCTTCAGTGATCACAGAGCAGATTGGGGAATGGACGATCCTGCTCCTGCTCTCCATCTGTCAGCCAACCATAACCCAGTGCAGATATGCGACCGTGGTCTGAACAGAACTGCCATGCGGTCCGTGTTCAGACCGTAGTCCGCCATTTAGCGACCACTGCTTTAGCACGTACCACCGACCTAAACATTGTTGCCAACCAAGAACACCCTTTCATGGAAATGGTATTCCCTGATGGCAGTGGCCGCTTTGAGCAGGATAATGCGTCCTGCCACACTGCAAGAATGGTTGGAGGAACACAAACAGGTCAAGGTGAGTCCTCCATGAATCATACTTGTTTTTCTAGCACATCCAACAGATGCTCAATTGGATTGAGATCTGGAGAATATGGAGGCCAAGTCTATATCTCTGGCTCATTATTGTGTTCTTCAAACCATTCCTGAACTGTTTTTGCAGTGTGGCCGGGCGCATTATCCTGCTGAAAGAGGCCACTGCCATCAGGGAATACTGTTTCCATGCAGGAGTGTACTTGGCCATCCACAATTTTTGGATAGTTGGTACGTGTCAAAGTAACATCCACATGAATGGCAGGACCCGAGGTTTCCCAGCAGAACATCGCCCAAAGCATCACGCTGCCTCTGCCAGCTTGTCTTCTTCCCATAGTGCATCCTGGTGCCATCTCTTCCCCGGGAAACTGACGCACGCACCCGGCCATCCACATGATGTAATAGAAAATGTGATTCATCAGACCAAGATACCTTCTTCCATTGCTCCGTGGTCCAGTTCTGATGCTCACGTGCCCTTTGTAGGTGCTTTTGGTGGTGGATACGGGTCAGCATGGGCACCCTGACCTGTCTGTGACTGTGTAGCCCTATGCACAACAAACCACAGCTCTGTGTGTTCAGACACCTTTCTATCAGAACCAGCATTAAAGGAGAATTATGGGGCGAGTGAAAAACAAACACTCATCCCCATAATTCAAGTCGACCTGTGACCATGAAGCTGTCACATGTTGGCTCTATTGATCAGGAAGTCAGCGAACACACACCACCGTTCACTGACTTCCTGATCCTCTCCCTGCAGAGAGCGGTGACTGTCAGTCCTTGCTCCCTGAAGGGATTCCCCCTGTTTCTCCAGCGTTGATTGGAGGAATGGACGGGGGAGGGGGCGGGTACAGCTGTCTCTGTCTCTAGATAGGCAGAGCCAGCTGTCAATCAGCCAGTGGGGTAGATCTCAACAGTATTGTTGGGATCCGTCCAAGCTGCGGCACTTTCAGCATATAGTGTGCAATAGCTCGCTATATGCTGAGTTTTGAGTCACCGGAGGACATTGTTATATGTCCTCCCATGACTCTAAAGAGAACTATGGGCAAAAAAGTTTGCCCATAGTGCTCCTTTAACTTTTTCGGCAATTTGATCTACAGTAGCTCTTCTATTGGATCAGACTGCACAGACCAGCGTTCACTCCCCATGTGCACCAATGAGCCTTGGCCACCCATGACCCTGTCACCGGTTCACTGGTTTTCCTTCTTTGGATCACTTTTGGTCGGTCCTGACCCCTGCAGACAAGGAACATCCCACAAGCTGCAGTTTTGGAGTTGCTCCGACCCAGTCATCTACACCTCACACTTCTGCTCTTGTCAAAGTCCCTCAAATCCTCCCACTTGTCCATTTTCAATGCTTCCAACATCAACTTCAGGGTTCAAAATGTTTCCTTGCTGCCCAATATATCCTCCCCACTTCCAGGTGCCATTTTAATATACCCCCCCACTTCCAGGTGTCATTGTAATATATCCCCCCCACTTCTAGGTGCCATTGTAATATACCCCCCCACTTCCAGGTGCCATTGTAATATACCCACCCCCCCACTTCCAGTTGTCATTGTAACCAGACAATCAATGTTATTCACTTGACCTCTAAGTGTTATGGTTGTCGGCTATCTGTGTGTGATATACACACACACATGCACAAAATATGTCAGTATTTGTGGTGATTGAAAGATGAAAAAGTTTATTGTGTGTGCCAGTGAGTCAGTAATGTACTTGTAATACTAATTTCTGGGTTGGGTCAATGTGCAACATAGACAAACCTCCACAGTTGATATAGTTCAGCTTAGGACATGCTCTATTAAGTATATAACGGGTTAATTCGAGGATGAATAGACAGATAAAGTTAATTTACCTCTTTTTTTTTCATTAAACATTTTGAATGTCCCTCCCAGATAAATGATTCCTATCCTACTGATGTTGGAACAATGCTGAAGCTCTGCCTGTCAGAACAGGCCGTGTTATCTCTGTGAACAGATATGTTCTTGGGCTGTTTAAGCTAGGTGCCCGAAATTTATTTATACATTTCCTTTTTTTTCTCATGGACTTTTGTATCATATTTAAAAACAAAACAAAAAAATCAAGTTAAATGTAAATGAAAACAAACAGTGACCACATTAACCTTCCTGGCGGTGTTCCCGAGTGTGGCTCGGGGGTTAATTTTCAGAACCATAAGCGGTAACCCCCCACCCGAGCCACACCGGGGATTACACAGTAGCGTTACTCACCTTGTCCCTCGTGCCGCGCTGTGTCCTCCGGCCGATGCCGGCATCCGTCTTCCAGGTACCGTCCCTTGCGAGCGTCCGCGTCGCAGGGGGGCGGAACCGGCGGGAATTAAAAAAAAATAAGGAAAAAAAAGAAAGAAATAATCACACCGCCAGGGAGGTTAAAGTCCGTTAAAATTCTGTGTGAAGAATACTTTCTCATTGAAGGCAAGGGGTGTCAAAACCTGCTGAGGTGGACATCAAGCAAACTAGACTTGACTGACATGCCTTTAGCATACGCAAAAAAAAACAAAATCCTGTCTGCTTAATTCTGGAAAAATCTAATCTGTCCAGTCAGAGTCTTGGACATGGTCAATAAAATGGGCGAACGGTCAGAACACGGTAGATAAATCAGATAAAGGTAGATAGATGGCAGCAAGTTGGGCACGTTTCTCACCTTCACCATGGTGGGCAGTGTAATACTGTGGTGAGGTGTTGTAGAGACGGGGGCAGTGTTGGACCTGCAGCCTGCATCTGAATGAAGCCTTTCACGAGTCCTTCCTGGTAAATTAGGACTGTGATGATCTCTTTGTGATATTTTAAGAAGGTGCCAGATATATATTACCTGGGAATTGTACATGGCCAATTGGAATAAGTAGATGGACACTTTTTTGCTATCTGATCATGGGGTTGCCAGGTAGGGCTGCATCATTTGGCCCTTTAAATCGACACCTCCCATCTGTAGATTATAGTCATGGACACAGGTTTATCATCCAGATCAGAAGGTTCCTGAATTTGCATTGTGTCTTTTGGATGAAAGGATGTGCACACATCGCATTTGTCCTTCCATTTAATGGTTAAAAGTTCATCTTTCCTCAAACTTGATGACTCCTCTTTTCAGCTTCCTGTGGATAAGACTTTTGTGGAAAGCCTTTGTGACTTAGTTGGATTGTATCAGAGCCTGGGGTTTGTCTTCAGGAAGAGGTGCTTGAATTATCATTGAAATGTTATAAATTACATTTCTGTTTGACATCATGTCCTGTATATGTCCTGGGAATACAAGGCCCTATGATGAATTGGGTCTATGAACCAGAAGAATTTAATTTTGTTAGTGGGTCCCATGTTAAAGGAGAACTATGGGGTCAGGCCTTTTCCCCATAGTTCTCCTTAGGGTAACGGGAGGACACAAACTAGAGTCCTCCCGTCACCCTAGGCTCAGTATATAGGGAGCTACAGCTCGCGGTATACTGAGACGCCGCAGCTAAAGCGGATCAATTATGCCTGGATCCGCCCAGCTGCGTGACTGACAGCTGGCTCTGCCTATCTAGAGGCAGAGCCAGCTGTACCCGCCCCCTCCCCCTTCCCGTCCGCCAGTCAGCGCTGGAGGATCGGAGCGGGGAAATCCAGCCCCTCCCCTGTCACGGCAGAGAGCCGTGACAGGATCGAGCGGTGAGCGAACGACGGTATGTGTTCTCTCACCTCCCGATCTACTGAGCCGACCTGTGACAGTCTCATTGTCACAGGTCGGCTAGAACTATGAGGTGAGTGAAAAGCATCCCTCCCCCCCCTCATAGTTCTCCTTTAAGGGTCAGGCCAGAAAGATTTTAAATTCTGAAATCATCACGGGCTTCCACTTTAGGTGACTGGCAATAAATTGTTGGGTATAAAAGTTAGTCTGTTTGACAATCTGGTTAAATCATTCTTAGTTGAAAAAAATGTTGCCACCTGAATTCCTGGTTGAGCTGTGAATGGGGGTTAGCAGGCTCCTCACCAGGACGTACTGCACTGCCGGTGGTTGCCTACATTACACCACCTACGTTAACTTCTTTAACCCCTTCATGACTGAGCTAGTTTTCAGTTGTGATTCAGATCTCACTAAAAGCTCTTTGATCGTGCCCAGACGATCAGAACTGATACATTTCACTCAAAAGATATACATTGTATCTTTTGAGTGAAATGTATCTAAACATCGGGCTCTGAGCTGTCAAAACAAATAGCAGAGAGGTGAGGTGAGTCACTGATACCTCTCTGCTATTTTCAGGTGTCAAATACGGGATCGCAAATTGCCGTCCTGTATTTGCATGTAACGGCTTCATTCTTTCATTAATGAAAGAAAGAAGCTTTTACAAAAAGCTTAACTATTTCATTAATGAATTCCTCAATACTGAGACATTCATTAATGACTGGTAACTGCTGAGAATCAGCTGTTACCGGCCTTACAAAGCCTGATATAACTCATCACATACAGTGTACGTGGCCAGTCATATAGGCACAAAGTGTCGGGACGTACACTGTACGTCTCCCGTCACGAAGTGGTTAAAAGTCTCCAAACTGGAAAACAAGTGTTTATTTTGCTTAGAATATAATTTAATGTATGAGTGATCCAATTTTAACATGATAAGTCAAACACATAAATAATCCTGAGCATTTAATGATAAATTGTTTGAAATGTTGAAAATGTTACTTAGTTTTGAAATGTGAGTTACACTTGAAAACTATATTATATAACAACCTTTGTATGTCTATTACTCTCCTCCATGAGATTGTCTCCATGGCAGAGTCAGACAGTTTGTATTATATTTTACTGTACCCCTGTAAAACCTTAATAAAAATATTGCAAACAGAGAGCCGTGACAGGATCGAGAGGTGAGTGAGCGCCGGTATGTGTTCGCTCACCTCCCGATCCACTGAGCCGACCTGTGACAGTCTTATTGTTACACGTCGGCTCCAACTGAAAATCACTCACCTCATAGTTCTCCTTTAAACATGGAGTCCAATATTAAATTACTCTTAATTAGTCCACAGGTAAAGGTTCAAAAAAATTGTTCAAGTCCTGATCGATTCAATTTTTTTCCAGTTTGTATCATTTCAAATGTTTTAGTTCAGATCAATTCGGAAGGGTTTTTTTTCCCCACTCCAAAACATGTTTTTATTAAGTTTAAAAATAACATCCAAATACTTACATGTGTTAAACATGAGCCTTTAAATCCCACTTTTTTTATTATCTTGGATGGGGGACCTGACACATAGCATTCTTATTTTTGGGGGTACACAATAGCTTTTGTAACAGGTGGAAGTAGTTTTCTAACAAATTTAAGAAGTAAGGTAGTATTGCAACGGGATATTAAGTCCTAAAGAAGAACTAGACTTTTTTATGCTATTATATATAAGTAATATATCAATTTAATCTCTCTCTAGATCACAGTCGCCTTTGAGCTCTATATCTAGTCAGTCACAATATCAGCTTAGGTCTTAAGACCTAAAAGTTTTATAGTGAGACGTTGAATAAGCACATTTCTAATTTTGGAAACTGTTATCGTGTATTTGATAATATGTTTTTAGGAGATCGTTATATTTAAAGTGACATTAAACCCTCAGATTTGTAATCCATGGTAGTTTCCCTTCTCTTTGCTGCTCTTCCTTTTAAATCCTCATGTCTTCTCATGCTTGGTGAAAACTTCCCTTTGCAGCTGAGTGCCTCTTCCTGTAGTGCTGGCTCAGGTTGTGAACCTGCACACAGACACCATGTAGCCATTTCAGAGACAAGGCAGTCTGCTGCAAAACAGAAGTTCTCCCCCAGCATGAGAAGACATGAGGATTTAAAAGGAAGAGCAGCAAAGAGAAGGGAAACTACCATGGATTACAGTAAGGCGCACATTACAGTATTGTTTTATGTTACAAAATCTGAGGGTTTAATGTCACTTTAAGGATGTTTAATTCTGCTTCAAACATGTTATTGTATGGGTACTGATTTGTTTCATTTTTCCTATTATTCCTTCTCCCATTTTTTATTTTCTTCTTTTTCCTCCTCTCCTTCCCCCTCTGTTTTCCTTTTCTCCCTTTTCCCTATCTCCCATTCCTTCCCTTTTCCTTCCTTTTTGAAATGAAATGGTCATAATAAGGAATAGGTGTATTGGAGAAAAAAAATTGAAACTTTCTAATAACCGGTCATTGGATCAATGGCTTGTAATAGCGTATGATAGTTACTATAGAAACTTCTTCCACAAACAGATTTTTTACTTCTTTCAATTTTTTTAATGGTGTCCTGTAGAGTAGGGTAGACTTCCCCAAACACATGACAGCTAATAAATGGCTATATCTCACATACTTCAACCTTAAAATATAACCGTCCATAAAATAAAATAAAAAAACTATTTGTAAACAATTTTGAATTAAGAAAATAATGGGGGAGAGGCAAAGAGGGAAGGGGTTAGAAGTTTCCGCACATGAAGGATGGGGAAGAGATGGAAACCAAGAAGAAGAAAGGAAAAGAATAGGATCAGAAAGACAGAGTCCAGAAAAGTATAACTTCGCAGTCAGGTCAATTCATCAATTTTTGCATGGTATTTGTGTACTCTTCGGAGAGTGTGTAGGTATGCCAGTAGAGCCAGGGGTAAATTTAAAGTGACATGAAACCCTCAGATTTTTTTAACATAAACCAATACTGTAATGTGCGCCTTACTGTAATCCGTGGTAGTTTCCCTTCTCTTTGCTGCTCTTCCTTTTAAATCCATATCTCTTCTCATGCTGGGGGAGAACTTCCCTTTTCAGCTCAGGGCCTCTTCCTGTAGTGTTGGCTCAGGTTACAAGCCTATACAAACCTATACACGGACACCGTGTATCCATTCCAGAGACAAGGCACTCAGCTGCAAAACAGAAGTTCTCCCCCAGCATGAGAAGAGATGAGGATTTAAATCTAGGAAAGGATTTACTGCAGCAGGAAGAACTACAGGAATGATAACAATCAAACTTGTTCTATCATTCATGATGGTTGATTCATCAATAATTAAGGACATTTTCTTCTTTGAGTTTACTATGTTGGTTATTAATGTGTTTGTTTGTTTTTTTTAAATGTAATTTGCAATATGCTTTACAATATTAATGCCGGCACTCGGAGAGTCAAGGATACATCCCATGTCTAGACCATGAAGCTCCTGGAAATTGGTTTAATCTTCTGTCAGAACTCTTTGCTGGCTAAAAGGAATAGAACTATAAGGCTTATGGAAGCCATCTTTGTTCTGTCTCTTCTATCAGTATATGAGGTGAATGTGAGTTCCTGGTTACTGGACACAAGACCCTAACATCAGCCATTGTCAGAGCCTCACCACAGACATTCCCGGGTTGTACATTGTGGTGGTGCCAGACAACAAGGACAAGATAAGGACTGGCCATGGTACCAGACTGTGCTATAATGAGATTGATGGGATTGCCGTGTCTCACACTTAACAGAGAACAAAAGAGATTACTGTGATTTTTTATTTCTCATTACTGGAAAAAGAGCTCATTATAAAAGTTACCTTATATACTATATTATTAGTTGAAATAAATAGTATTAGCAACAATTTCAATTAGGGATGCACCGATACCACTTTTTTACGACCGAGTACGAGTACCGATACTTTTGATCAAGTACTCGCCGATACCAATTACCGATACTTTTTCTTAAAGGGACAGGTCACATTTTTTCTAAAGCAATACAAACTGATGATTTAAGGTCAGTTTCTTAATATTATGATTCATGAGACGACGAGGGAGCATGACGCCGCCTTTCCGGCCAATCAGAATGCCGGGGGCGCTGCATCATTACACGGCGCCCCGCTTCCGGATTTGCTAGCTTCCTAACCAATCGGGAAGCCAGGCAGAGCGTCATTGCACGCTACCCGGCTTCCTGATTGGCCGGGAAATCGGCTCCATGCTCTCTCATCACAAGTGACGAGAGAGCATGGAGCCGTTTCTGGGCCAATCAGGAAACCGGACAGCGTGTAATGATGCGCAGCCCGGCTTCCTGATACAGGAAGTACTTGTGCTAGGTATCGGTGCATCCCTAATTTCAATTGTATTATTAGTATTGCACGAAGCATCCACATACTTAAATAAGGTTCGCACATGCGCACTTTATAAAGGTCGCATCTGAATGGAGGATTTCCTGCCTCGAGGCTTCCTCCATAAGCATTACTTAAATGCGTTATAATTTCTAATTTCATAAAACAAAATAAAATTATAAAAGTATATAGGGGGCTACAGCTTGCTGTATACTGAGATCGCCGCAACCCGCCCAGATCCCGACATTGCTGTTAAGATCCGCCCAGCTGCGTGATTGACAGTTGGCTCTGCCTATCCAGAGGCAGAGCCAGCTGTACCCGCCCCCTCCCCCGTCCGTTTCTCTAATCAGCGCTGGAGGATCGGAGCTGGGAGGGGAATCCCTGCAGGGAGCCGTGAGGGACAGTCACCTCTCGGCAGGGACATGATCAAAAAGTGTGCGAGCGACGGTATGTGTTCGCTCACCTCCCGATCTACTGAGCCGACCTGTGACAGTCTCATTGTCACAGATCGGCTAGAACTATGAGGTGAGTGATTTTCACTCTCCTCATAGCTCTCCTTTAATGTTACAGGCATACAATTTTTTTATTTCAAAATGTCTATTTTTGTAGAATACGACATTTTTATATATCTCGAACATATTTTATTACCTTTTTTTGATGGAAAAAAATCAATGTTTCTAATTTTTTTCAAGAAACAAAACTTTCAAGGAGAACTTTTTTTTTAAATAAATAGTAATATCTAAAAAATAAAATAAAATTATAAATGCATATAAAGTAATTAAAGCTCAAATGCATAGCAACCTCAGCTCATGCCTCATCAACATTCCAACCAATACAAGACTAAATCCATCACCAGAACATCATATAAAACCTCTCCATGTAGTTCTTGCGCAGCCATGCCGGGTGTGTAGAGGGGGTTTTAAAGCTACCCTTGCAGTGAGGGATAAATGTCAATATTGTTAAATGATCAGAGTAATAAAGTTCAATCTACATGGTCACTGGATTCATATATGCGCACACACACACATATACACACACACACACACGCACACACATATATACCTATGCTTTAGGCAGTGCAGAATCAAAGGCATTTTGTGGGAGGATTGGCTAGTAAGGACATTTTGCGATTCAATATTTCCACCTGTAAATGAGAATAGCTGGAAATAGGGGAATGTTACAAACTAGGTGCCAAATTCTGTGAGCAATATGGGGCCAAAGGTTGATTAGGGCCATAGTTAACAGGTGGATAGTTGTTGTAGGTGTATAGGCTGGGCACCAAAGATCTCAGTTGTCTGCATGCCATGGACCTGAGATGTTGATGGACCATATGCATGAGCTAGAGGTGTGCCATGGACCTGAGATCCTGATGGACCATATGCATGAGCTAGAGGTGTGCCATGGACCTGAGATCCTGATGGACCGTATGTATGAGCTAGAGGTGTGCCATGGACCTGAGATCCTGATGGACCGTATGTATGAGCTAGAGGTGTGCCATGGACCTGAGATCCTGATGGACCGTATGTATGAGCTAGAGGCGTGCCATGGACCTGAGATGCTGATGGGCCATATGTATGAGCTAGAGGGGTGCCATGAACCTGAGATGCTGATGGACCATATGTATGAGCTAGAGATGTGCCATGGACCTGAGATGCTGATGGACCATATGTATGAGCTAGAGGTGTGCCATGGACCTGAGATGCTGATGGACCAAATGTATGAGCTAGAGGCCTGCCATGGACCTGAGATGCTAATGAACCATATGCATGAGCTAGAGGCGTGCCATGGACCTGAGATGCTAATGGACCATATGTATGAGCTAGAGGGGTGCCATGGACCTGAGATGTTTATGGACCATATGTATGAGCTAGAGGGGTGCCATGGACCTGAGATGCTGATGGACCATATGTATGAGCTAGAGGCCTGCCATGGACCTGAGATGTTTATGGACCATATGTATGAGCTAGAGGTGTGCCATGGACCTGAGATGTTTATGGACCATATGCATGAGCTAGAGGCGTGCCATGGACCTGAGATGCTAATGGACCATATGTATGAGCTAGAGGTGTGCCATTGGCCTGAGGGGGTGTTGGGCTATAGGTAGGAGCTGGACGTTTGCCATGTGCCTAAGATGGAGGTGTGACATTATTGTGAGCTAGCTAGTATCAAATCACCGTCTGAAAACTGCATGGAGTTTGATTGTTCTCCCTGAGCTTTTGTGGGTTTCCTCCAGGTACTCCAGTTTCCCCGCTCAGACACGCTGGAAGGACATGCTCCTGTCTGAAATAGTCACCCAATATGTATGCATGCAAGATAGGGACCTTAGATTGTAAGCTCCTTGAGGGCAGAGACTGATGTTAATGTGAAGCACTGCATAAATTATTGTCACTATATAAATACCTAAATACCTGTAATAAATCCTCCTGCTTTACAGCTCCCTTGTCAACTCCTTCCATACTCGCCTCCAGGACTTCTCTAGAGTCTCTCCCATCCTCTGGAAATCTTTACCCCAACCTGTCCGTCTATCTGCCACCTTGACTGCATTTAAGACTCATCTCTTCAGGGAAGCCTATCCCACCTCAACCTAACCACTGAACCATCACATTCTCAAACAATTAATCCCACACAGCTCCCTCCTCATGTATCACTGGCCCCTCCTCTTTTAGATTGTAAGCTCTCAGGGGCAGGGCCCTCCTTACCATCTTGTCTTGAATTGTATTGTAACTGTAATGTCTTACTTATATTGTACAGCACTGCGCAAACTGTTGGCGCTATATAAATACTATGTAATAATAATAATAATAAATAAATGACAGTAAAGAGATCCAGGGGGGGGGTGGTGAATAATTGAAATGCATATGAAATAAACTGGTTTTGCCTAGCGCCATAACACTAACACATTTGAAATGTGATATATCAAAGTTTTACCTTTCTAAACGTTCCCGCCAGTTTGTTTATCATACAACCCCCGAGCGAGGGAATCTTTGTCCTCCCCAACATGGCGGCACCCCTCAGCCGGAGCCTCATCACAGAATGGTTTGCTCCGTAGCGTCTTGGAAATCTCCCCCATTACATGCGGTGCAGTTTTGTCTTCCCCAAAATGGCCACCGCCAGCCGGAGCCCTAGTAAGGGACTGATTGGCCTCTAGTGTGAGGGAGGTGTATAAATGGCAGCGGACTCTGGGAGAGGAAGTCATTGTGTGTTGAGGCGTGGAGGGGAGATGGTTGTTATAAAGACAGAAACGATAGGAGATGGAAGGGAGAGGATTGTGCTCTTCCTTATGATAGGATTATATTATATAGGAAGGTGGAGATGCAGACTGGATGGCAGGAGAGATGTTATAGATAGTAGATAGGTTATAAGAGCTGGAAGGGTGAGGAGGCTGAGAGGATTGTGCTCTTCCTTATGATAGGATTATATAGGATGGAGGAGATGCAGACTGGATGGAAGGAGACATGATATGGAGAGGGGATGATAAAATACAGACCGGACAGATATATAGGAGATGGGGAGGGGAGGGGGGATGATAAAATACAGACAGGGCAGATATAGAGGAGATGGCAATGGTTCTGAAGAACCCAGGAGGCCTCGTGCACATTGGGCTGACTGGTAAACTCGAGAGGCTATCTGGGAATTCTAAACCACTTTGTTTCCCAGATCACATTGTCCTATTAATAGCTGTTCCTGGGCTTAGATGTGCTAAATGGTCCCGGGACCCAGAAGATTTTTGTTTAAACTGAGCTAGACTGAATGCACCCAGACACAGAACCGTGACTGAATTCCAGGAGCCCCCCCCTGCCCCCCCCCCGATGGCTTCTCTGAGCTGTTGGTAACAATGTGAAAGACGAGTCCTCCTTACACTGGAGACTTTACAGGGGATTTGTGTCACTGGCACCCACTCCAACCCTTCATGATACAATGCTATGATATCTTCACAGGTTCTATGTTTACTTTGCCCCAACAACCCTATTATTGCCCCTTCCACCACTAGGCCCCTGGGCCTGCTAGGGCTATAGTTATGGTGCCGCTAAGCCTTCTTCACACCAAATGCAGACCAGATCCGGTCAGGTTTCTGCACACGCACGATGCGTTTTTGATGCGTTTTTTTGCATGAAAAGCAGCTGCAGGTGTCAGTGAGCAAACAGGCCGTGTGATAAGGAGGAGTGGGGGGAAGGGGGGGTGGATGGAATACTGCATTTGAGGAACTACTAGTATACAATGCCATTCACATTGAAGTATTCACCACAGCTCTCCTTATCTGTCAAGGACATATCCTTATATCCTGGGAAAACTCTCCCTGCTTAAGACGAGTCCTCCTTACACTGGAGACTTTACAGGGGATTTGTGTCACTGGCACCCACTCCAACCCTTCATGATACAATGCTATGATATCTTCACAGGTTCTATGTTTACTTTGCCCCAACAACCCTATTATTGCCCCTTCCACCACTAGGCCCCTGGGCCTGCTAGGGCTATAGTTATGGTGCCGCTAAGCCTTCTTCACACCAAATGCAGACCAGATCCGGTCAGGTTTCTGCACACGCACGATGCGTTTTTGATGCGTTTTTTTGCATGAAAAGCAGCTGCAGGTGTCAGTGAGCAAACAGGCCGTGTGATAAGGAGGAGTGGGGGGAAGGGGGGGTGGATGGAATACTGCATTTGAGGAACTACTAGTATACAATGCCATTCACATTGAAGTATTCACCACAGCTCTCCTTATCTGTCAAGGACATATCCTTATATCCTGGGAAAACTCTCCCTGCTATCAAACTCCACTGATCAGCCTTCTTCCTATTGTTCTTATATTGAAAGTGCCTGCTGTCATATAGCTCGGGGCACTCTTCCACCATACTTATGAATCTCTCTGGGTCACAAAACTGGTCCACCATTTTTCCTTTGCTCTCCAGTTCACAAGGTCACCTTTTCCAAAGACAGGAAGTGACCAAGGAAGATTAGGTCACGACAGATGACCATAGAGCATTTCTTTATGGTTATTTTTTTCCATTGCGTTGCGTGTTTGATGCGTTCCAGAGCAGGTAAAATAGGGCTTGCCGCAGTTTTTTCACCTGCTCTGGATCCGCACGCTGCGATGTTAACTGGAGGTCAAAATACCATAGGAATACATTGGACGCAGTTTTGATCCGGTCTGCGCCTGCTCCGCTCTGGATCTGCTCCGCGCTTGGTGTGAACAAGGCCTAAGAGTCTAGAATGTTGCTGCGGTAAATGCTTCCTGGTGTGTTTTTTTAGAAATTAGCTCCAAACGCCCCTGGACTCGTGTCTTCTCATTGCTGTGTGCATGAGGCCGGGTTCACACCTAGGCGTATTGAATATGCGCGTTTGTCCCGCGATTCGCGGTTAAAAAAAAGCGCGACAAAAGCGCGTTTGCGTGGGCTACTTGGCTGTATCCCAATGGAAACGCGAGACCAAAACGCCCCAAAGAAGCACATGTACTTCTTTGGGGCGTAGGCCGTTTTGTATCGCGTTAGGGACGGGCGGAAATACGCCAAGGTGTGAACCAGACCCATTGAATACAATGGGATTTAGATGTTGGAGCGTTTTGTCGAGCGTTGAACGCGCTACAAAACGTTCAGGTGTGAACCGGGCCTGAGGCTTGATACAACGCAGCAGACTTTTCTATTATACTCAGTGACTGGCTATCACTTCTGATGGGGGGAGGGGTGTTGTCTGTACACTAAGGGCTTGTTCACATGATGTCCCGACCAGATCCGTGCGCTACTGCACCCGAAATGTGTTCCTGTGTGTTGGTTTTATGTGCGTCTTGCCAGGAAAAGGTTTTGGGAGGTCTATTTATAGGGAACTGAGTGATGTTTGGAGGTTTCTGTCTCATTGCAAGATTTTTTATATTGTAATGTGTTTATATTATTTATTATTATTTTTTAGCAACATTAGCGATAAACTGTTTAAAATTAACTCCATTACAAAGACGAGAGGCCACCACCTAAAATTGGTGGAAAAAAAATTCCAGCACAAGGGGCGAAGGGGGTTCTTCACAGTAAGATCAGTTAGGGTCTGGAACTCACTGCCACAGGCGGTGATTTCAGCAAATAATGTGGAATTGTTCAAGAAACTTTTGGACGATTTCTTAAGGGACCGTAATATACAGGGGTACAGGTACTCCTAGAATGAGATCCTAATAGGTTGGACTTGATGGACTAATGTCTTTATTCAACCTCAAATACTATGTAACTATGTAATACAAGACAGGATGGTAAGGAGGGCCCCGCCCCTGAGGGCTTACATTGTGATGGCTTGCTGTTGATTTTCTTTCCAATCGTGAAAGCAAAAGTGCAGACTTGCCGATGAAATGTCCCGTTGCTAGGTTACCTATTGGAAAAGAAGCAACAAAAAAAAAATATAATAAAGAAAATCCAACAGTTACACAAGTCAAAAGAAAAAAAATACTCTGCGGCCCGGTTCACACCTGCGAAAACGCTCAAACACCGAAACCCCCATTGTTTCCTATGGGCGTGGTTCCCACCCGGGCGTATTACAGGCCGTATGAACGCGCTACAAAACGCCCTAAAGAAGTACTGGAGCTTCTTGGGGGCGTATTTGCCGCGCTTATCCATTGGGAAACAGCCAAGTAGCCCTCGGAAACTCGCATTTGTTGTGCAGGTTTTTTTTTACCCCGAATCGCGGCGAACACGCGCATATTCGATGCCCCTAGGTGTGAAGCCAGCCTCGAGTCATCCAGAGCAAAACATTCCACATATCAATAATCGGGAACAATGAGCTGAAGCAGGAATGTCCGCATGGTGGTAGGCCGCCACTTGGGTAACGTCAACCTGGAATGAGCCTCACTCTCTGTTGTAAACACTTTGGTAAAAATTGTCCCGGGTCGTGGCACCGCTTGCTGCATTTGTGCAGCATATTTAGGTTATTTGCAACACATTTGGGTTATTTGTAGTAAAACAAAATGGCCCCATGACGCCACCCCGCTGGGCAGTCCACCGCACACCGTTCAGTTCTGATGGACACAGTGATTGATTTTCATCTGCCCAGTACACACAATTATGACCTGTTCACGTGGCCTGGCAACTTGAAAGGGGCTTTTATCTGACCACATGTTATCAAGAAGGTCTGGTTCAGCCTGTTTGCATTGGCAAGCACCCATTTTTTTCACGTTAACAGTTCGGGAAATGTTTTACTAAGAGAAGAACACTTGTAATACATCAGTGTGTCCATTTTCATGTTCAGAGTTTGGGAAATGTTTCACCAGAAAAAGAATACTTGTTATATATTACATAATTCCCATAGGTGAGTGTCACTATTCATGTTCAGAATGTGACAAATGTTCACTAAGAAAAGTGTTTTCTATACATCAGAGGAATCACACAGGTGAGCATCCATTTTCATGTTCAGAGTGTGGGAAATGTGGGAAATGTTTCACCAGAAAAATACATGTTTGAAATGTACTTCGAGGATTCACATAGTTGAGAATTTTTTTCAGTGAATATACAAAGAGAATAAACACGAATACAAATGCATTGCTCATATTACTTCTGGAGGCAGCACAACACCAGATAATCCACACAGGCTAACAATCTAGACTGCAGGGAACATTTTAACTGAGAAATCCTTGTCGTACATTTCAAACATGCTAAAAAAATTAATCAAATTTGAGTAGAGCTATTTTTTTTCATGTTAAGGACTTTAAAAGGACAGCTGCATGGCATCATTTTTATAGGCAATGTCCTCTTGCTATGGACAGAGGCTGGGAATCAAGTAACAGAACTCGTTACCAAAAGAAACATAATTGATATTCATATTTGATTTAAGGCTGATCTCCCCGTATAGTAAAGAAAAGGTCCGATACTCTAAGCTTGTATACTGGGCCCACATTTGAATACCCCGGTTATTTATATTTAGTTATGTTGGGCATTTTATTTGGAAATTATGTTGGAAGTCGATATATAAAATGTTTATAATTGTAACAATGTGTCCATTTAAAACCATCATACATATATATATATATATATATATACATAATTTTTATATTCACAATAAGCCACCCAGAAAAAGTTCCATTCTTATACCAAGTAATCGGCTGAATCGGGAATGTGCTCTGGGTGTCGCCTCCTCCTCTGTAGAATCGGCAATCTCTGGGGGTGTCGTCGCCTCCTCCTCTGTAGAATCGGCAATCTCTGGGGGTGCCGCCTCCTCCTCTGTAGAATCGGGAATCTCTGGGGGTGCCTCCTCCTCTGTAGAATCGGCAATCTCTGGGGGTGTCGCCTCCTCCTGTAGAATCGGCAATCTCTGGGGGTGTCGCCTCCTCCTGTAGAATCGGCAATCTCTGGGGGTGTCGCCTCCTCCTGTAGAATCGGCAATCTCTGGGGGTGTCGCCTCCTCCTGTAGAATCGGGAATCTCTGGGGGTGCCTCCTCCTCCTGTAGAATCGGCAATCTCTGGGGGTGTCGCCTCCTCCTGTAGAATCGGCAATCTCCTGGGGGTGCCTCCTCCTCTGTAGAATCGGGAATCTCTGGGTGTCGCCTCCTCCGGTAGAATCCGGAATCTGCTCTCGCTGTCTCTCTGTTCAGTGTGGACAATCAGTGTCCTGCTGTTATCTATGTCCTGATGGTTCCAGGATAAGATGCCTTGTCCAGGTCGCTCTGCTCTCCAGGGATCCGGATATTCCCAGCAATCTCCCAGCTCAGCCGCCTCCTGTTAATGGTTATGTTGGATATGAGAACCCGGATGTGAAAGAATTCGTAGGGTGACCGCCATACAAGGTCTTGTATTGTAGAAACCACTCCTCCAAGGTCTAATTGTTTTCTGGGTTTATTGATGGCAAGCATTGATTAACCCCTCCATGACCGGAGACATGCAGTGTATGTCCCCATCATGAAGTGGCCTAATGACTGATCATGTACACTGTACACGATCAGCTATGTGAAGCTGTCAAAAGCCTGTAACCGCTGACAATCTGTGCTTACCATCCATTAATAGGAGACAAAAAAGCTTTTAGATACCTGATCGCTGTCAGCCATCGAGTATATTTTTATATTTTATAGAGAGATGGAGAAATATATATCTATTTAGAAATCCAAGGTCCTATTGAGCTGTGGCCTTGATTGCAGCAGAGTGTTCCACACCAACAGTCTTAATACACTTCATACACGGCACAATTATCGTGGTGTCCTGCTCCGGAGATGCCCCATGAGATCCGCCCAGCTGCGTGAGTGACAGCTGGCTCTGCCTCTCTAGATCCGCCAGTCAGCGCTGGAGGATCGGAGCGGGGAGGGGGGAATCCAGGCCCTCCCCCTGTCACGGCAAAGAGCCGTGACAGGATCGTTGTTCCACACCAACAGTCTTGGGAACACATCCGATCATTTCGCGGACAGCTGCACTTTTTCTTTTAACAGTTGTTTTTTTTCTTCAAACAAAATAAAAAAAACAAAACAGACCGGGATCTTTGGGGTGACGGGATCTTTGGGGTGACAGGATGTTTCCCGTTACAGAAAACACACGCTCACTCTGGACAGTTGTCGGAGGGCAGGGCAGCAGCTCATTGGCAATATCTGAGAGGGAAGGCCACTCCTCGCTCTCCATCGGATCTGTGGTGGGGTGATAGGACGTGACAACCTCCCTCGCCGATGTGGGTTTCCTGGGGCGCACTGTGCTGGAGGTTCCCATTAGGCTGTCAAGTGCCTCAGCCCAGACAGAAGATGCTCCGCTGGCAGGAGCTCTGCTCACTTCACTAGATGATGCATGGGAGAGGGGGTGTTCAATATCTTCTTCCTCCTCTTCCAGCTCTAGCGGCCTTACTTTCCCTCTGACGCTCCCTGTCGATCAGTCTGTCCCGCCATGTGGTCAGAGCACTGCACAGCCATTTTGCCCTTGATGCGAGGGTCACACCCGGCAGCCAGCATCAGTTCTGGGCAAGAGGCTGTCAACTCCTGCATGCACCTGCCCAATTCCTTCATCAATGTGTTGATCAGAGCCAGCACATCAGGTTGAGGCTGAGGAACCAGGCAATGGTTCCTCAGCCGACTTGAACCGCTCCAATTTGCTCTGAATGAGGCTGAAGAGGGGGAGCACCTGACCAATGCTGGCATCCTCACGGCTCACGTGTTCCGTAATCGACAGGAAAGGTTTCAGGACTGGCACAATCTGCCCAATTATGATCCAGTCCTCCCTGCCTAAAGGTCTCTCTATGCCAATGTTATGATCGCAGGCCATGGCATGGAGAGCCTTCTGCTGCTCAAGGATGCGCTCCAGCATTGCTAGGGTGGAATTCCACCGAGTCGCCACATCCTGTTTTAGGCAGTGTTCAGGAAGGCCTTCCTCTGTTCCGCCCTGAGGAGGTGGCTGTCCCTCATACTCCGATGGAAGTGGGCAGCCATTTTACGACATGACTCCACCACTTTGGACAGCCTTCCGTAGCCGCCAGAACTAGCCTCCACCAACCGAAAACTGTCAGTTACCACCAGGTGGAGAATGTGGGCTGAGCAGCGCACACCCACAAAGCTGCCATCCCTTACAGCCTTGACCATGTTGCTGCCTCCATCAGTGACAACATAGCCAATCCTGTAGTTGCTGTCTGCCCTTCCAAACCACTGAACCAGCATTTTCTGCATGGCTTGCAGGATGTTTTGGGCTGTGTGCTTTTCGTCAAGCACCTCAGCGTTCAGGAGGAAGGACCGGTGCCCCTGTTTGGCAACTGAAGAGGATCTGGATGTTCCAACTACATCCTGGGACACCTTGGCCTGCCACCACATGTGCCGTCAGGGACAGGAAGGCGTGCTGGGCACTACAAGCACGCCACAGGTCAGCGGTCAGGTGCACTGCCTGTCCACCTGCCCTTCCAATCGCCTCCTTGAGCACCCCAACACAAGACCTGTATAAGGCTGGCACCACAGTTTGGCTGAAGGTCTTCCATGATGGAACACTGTACTGGGGTGCAGCAGCTAGCATCAATTGCCTGAAGGGCTCACCTTCCACCATGTTGAAAGGTGCTCCTCCCAACGGCAATGAGCTGGCCGATCATTTTATGCCCCTGCGCCATGGACATACCCTTTACTCCTGAAAGCCACCAAAATCTTCCAGGGTGGGCTGGCTGGTATGGGTTGGATTGGATACAGGATGGTAACAGCATCCTTTTTGTGCCTTACACTGGCTGGTTAAAAAAAATTACCATATACTCCTTCACAAGGTTTGAGGGGTCTTCATTCACGTAAACAGCGAGGGCTTTCAGCCCTCATTCACGTCTTTTTTTTTCGATGGTGACAATGTTTCACTGAGAAGAACACTTGTTATACATCAGAGTGTCCATTTTCATGTTCAGAGTGTGGTAAATTGTTTCACTCAAAAGAATACCTGTTTTATATTCCAGAATTCCCATAGGCGAGAGCATCCCTATTCATAAAGTGTGGCAAATGTTTCACTAAGGAAAGAGTACTTGTTGTTATACATCAGAGAATTCACACAGGCGAGTGTCCATTTTCATGTTCAGAGTGTGGGAAATCTTTCACTAAGTAGAGAATACTTGCTATATATTATGAGAATTGTCACAGGTGAGCGTTCATATTCATGTACAGGGTGAGACATTCTCCACTGAGAGAGAATACTTGTCATACATTAAAGAATTGTATACATCAGAGTGTTCATTTTCATGTTCAGAGTGTGGGAAATGATTCACCAGAAAAGGAATACTTGCTATAGATTAGAGAATTCCCATAGTTGAGTGTTCCCTATTCATGTTCAGAATGTGACAAATGTTTCACTTTCACTAAGAAAATAATGCTTGCTATACATCAGAGGAATCGCAGGTGAGCATCCGTTTCCATGTTCACAGTGTGGGAAAGGTTTCAACAGAAAATGAATACTTGTTATAATACTTAGACATAATCTCAACTATGTGAATTCTATGAATATACAAAAAGAATAAATGCAAATGCATTGCTCATATACCTGCTGGAGGCAGCACAACCCTAGAGAATCCACACAGGCTAACACAATCTCTCATGGTAAGACTGCAGGAAACATTTAACTGAGAAATCCTTGTCACATGTTAAAAAAAGAAATCACGCTCAGGCTATTTTTTTATGTTAAGGCCCTAAAAGGACAGCTGCATGGCATCATTTTATAGGCAATGTCCTCCTTGCTATGGACAGGGGCTGGGAATCAAGTAACAGAACTCATTACCTAAAGAAACATAATTGATATTTATATTCATATTTGATGAGTAATTTTAAGGCTGAGCTCCCTGTATAGTAAAGAAAAGGTCCGATACTCTAAGCTTGTATACTGGGCCCATCTTTGATTACCCCGGTTATTTATATTGTGTTGGGAATTTTATTATTTGGAAATGATGTTGGAAGACAATATATAAAATTATAACATTTGTCTCCATTAAAACTTAATTTTTTTATTAATAAGCCGGCCAGAAAAAGTTCCATTCTTATACCAAGTAATTGGCTGAATCGGGAATCTGCTCTGTGTGTCGCCTCCTCCTCCTGTAGAATCGGGACTCTCTGTGTGTCGCCTCCTCCTCCTGTAGAATCGGGACTCTCTGGGTGTCGCCTCCTCCTGTAGAATCGGGACTCTCTGGGTGACGCCTCCTCCTGTAGAATCGGCAAGCTCTGGGTGTCGCCGCCCCCTGTAGAATCGGGACTCTCTGGGCGCCGCTTCCTCCTGTAGAATCGGCACTCTCGGGGCGCCGCTTCCTCCTGTAGAATCGGGCCTCTGGGTGCCGCCTCCTCATATGAATCGGGACTCTCTGGGCGCCGCCTCCGCCGGTAGAATCGGCAAGCTCTGGGTGTCGCATCCTCCTGTAGAATCGGCAATCTCTGGGCGCCGCTTCCTCCTGTAGAATCGGGACTCTCTGGGCGCCGCTTCCTCCTGTAGAATCGGCAATCTCTGTGTGCTGCCTCCTCATTTAGAATTGGGACTCTCTGGGCGCCGCGTCCGCCTGTAGAATCGGCAAGCTCTGGGTGTCGCCTCCTCCTGTAGAATCGTCAATCTCAGGGCGCCGCCCCCTGTAGAATCGGGACTCTCTGGGCGCCGCCCCCTGTAGAATCGGGACTCTCTGGGCGTCGCCTCCGCCTGTAGAATCGGCAAGCTCTGGGTGTCGCCTCCTCCTGTAGAATCGGCAATCTCTGGGTGTCGCCTCCGCCTGTAGAATCGGCAATCTCTGGGTGTCGCCTGCTCCTGTAGAATCGGCAATCTCTGGGTGCCGCCCCCTGTAGAATCGGGACTCTCTGGGCGCCGCCTCCTCCTGTAGAATCGGCAATCTCTGGGCGCCTCCTCCTCCTGTGGAATCGGCAATCTCTGGGCGCCGCCTCCTCCTGTGGAATCGGCACTCTCTGGGCGCCGCCTCCTCCGGTGGAATCGGCAATCTCTGGGCGCCGCCTCCTCCGGTGGAATCGGCAATCTCTGGGCGCCGCCTCCTCCTGTGGAATCGGCACTCTCTGGGCGCCGCCTCCTCCTGTGGAATCGAGAATGTGCTCTCTGCGTCATCTCTCTGTTCAGTGTGGATAATCAGTGTCCTGCTGTCATCTATGTCCTGATGGTTCCAGGATAAGATGCCTTGTCCAGGTCACTGCGCTCTGCTCTCCAGGGATCTGGATATTCCCAGCTCAGCCGCCTCCTGTTGATGGTTATGTTGGATATGAGAATCAGATCTGAAAAGGAGGTGGGGACTGCGGGGGGAGACTCCCTGGGCTGTCGGTGCCAAAATAGGTAGAGGGCAGGAAATCCGAATTGTCTATAACAATGTCAGGAAAGCTTGTTTCCACCTCCTTCCACATTGCCAAGGGAACAGTGATCTTTTTAGAAGATGTTCCCCCTTCTCCAAGGTGTGAAACACATTTTTTTCTTCCCAGATAACCTTTCCAATGGCAAGTTTTGGAGTCTTGAAGCCGCCCCTTCCAATCTTGCTCCATTCCATAAACTCAGGCTCCTTGCTGATCACTGCCAAGCTGCCTGTAGTGCTGATGGTGATGGCACTGGCAGCAATGGTGGTGGTGACAGCATGAGACATCGGGACTCCTCTGGGCGCCGCCTCCTCCTGTAGAATCGGCAATCTCTGGGCGCCGCCTCCTCCTGTAGAATCGGGACTCTCTGGGCGCCGCCTCCTCCTGTAGAATCGGCAATCTGCTCTCGCTGTCTGTCCAACGTGGATATTCAGTGTCCTGCTGTTTATCTATGTCCTGATGGTTCCAGGATAAGATGCTTTGTCGCTCTGCTCTCCAGGGATCCGGATATTCCCAGCAATCTCCCAGCTCAGCCGCCTCCTGTTAATGGTTATGTTGGATATGAGAACCGGATTTGAAAGAATTCGTAGGGTGACCGCCATACAAGGTCTTTTTTATATTGTAGAAACTCCTCTAAGGTCTAAGTGTTTTGTTTCCTGGGTTGATTGATGGCAAGCATTGATTTAACCCCTCCATGACCGGAGACATGCAGTGTACGTCCCCATCATGAAGTGGCCTAATGACTGATCATATACACTTCCCCTGTCACGGCAGAGAGCCGTGACAGAATCGAGAAGTGAGCGAGCGCCGGTATGTGTTCCCGATCTACTGAGCTAGAACTATGAGGTAAGTGGAAAGCACTCCCCTCATAGTTCTCCTTTTTAAGGTTAATTGTGACTCGGCAAGCCATTTTCCCCGTCGTGCATAATGTCAAGATCAATTTTCTGTGCAAACTGTCGTTGGTGGTGATCCTTGGAAGAACAGGGTACTCCTCCATCTGGCACTTCTCTCCGGGGCCGCAGATGCCTTGGTGAGGAACTTCTCAATTGCCCGGTCGGTAGCTGGCCTCTCGAGAGGTATTGGGGCAGTAGAGGATCCTGTTATACTTTCCTGTGTGCAGACACTGTCACTTGGCACTTTAATGCCCTTCTAATAACAGGATTAAACATTCCTCTGGATATCACCCAACACTGATCATCATATGATACCTTCATTAGAGGGTCAGCAAGCAGATCATTTCATTTTAAAAGAAGGCGTTACAGATGTATGAAGACTTGTTAACATATTTGTATTTATATGCATGTTACTTTGACTACAAATACATGGCACTTATGTTTGGCTACGATGCACCATATTCTCCTCAACTGACCCTCCTCGCGTGTCTTTAGGTCGGACCTGATCTTTTTTGGTACTTAGGGTGGAAAGTTCCTTGGAGATGATGCTGTCCTTTCTGGCATCGACCCGCTTGGTAATAGGACCCTTCCCTACAATCATAGTGCGTATTGTCGAAGATGCCCACCAGCTCCACCACCTCGTCAAAAGACCCATGGAGCCGGCTCGCTTCTTCCAGCGGGTCTCCGGGGTGGATGGAGATGATCCCTCCGACATGCGATCCATCATTCTCCATCATGGTCTCTCAGGGTGACTGCTGCTGTTCGCACTGGATACGTTTAAAACTATCCTGTTACCACCTGATGGAGGATGTGGGCCGAGCAGCGCACACCCACAAAGCTGCCATCCTGTACAGACTTGATCATGTTGCTGCCTCCATCAGTGACTACACAGCCAATCCTGTAGTTGTTGCCTGCCTGTCCAAACCACTGCACCAGCATTTTCTGCAGAGCTTGCAGGATGTTTTTGGGATGCGTGCTTCTCGTCAAGCACCTCGGCGTGCAGGAGGAAGGACCGGTTCTCTTTTGGGACACCAAATGCAAGAAAATGTATTCTTCCTAGATGACCTTTCCAACGGCACATTTTGGAATCTTGAAGCTGCCACCGTCCATGGAATCCATGCAATGATGGCCACGCCTCCTCTGAGGAATATGGCACCACGGCAAATCTCCTCCTCCACCGCTGTACCAGGTGGAGCCTCCTGCGTCCGTCTGGATAAAGCTAGGAAAAGAAAAATGATAATCAACAAGGTGTAGGTGTCGGAGTACACAATCTATGGAGAACACGTGTTGGGCCCATAGGAGATCTAAGCAGGCTAAATGTGATACTTACAGGCTGTCGGGAACATTGCAGAGGAACTCTGGGTTCCTCTGCTTCATAACAGTGCTGCAATTGAACCCCCTTATCCGGGCATGGAGGCGCTCTATCATCTGCCTCTAATGATAGGTGGTTCCCTGCTGGTCATAGTGGCAGTGGAGTGTTGGCAAGAAAAATATAAAACAAAAAAACACATTACAGTTTGACCATTCCGATGGGAAATATATAGTGTGTGTGTGTGTGTGTGTGTGTGTGTGTGTGTGTATACACAGTATATCGATCGATAGATATAGAAATCCAAGGTCCTATCGAGCTGTGGCCTTGATTGCAGCAGTGTGTTCCACACCAACAGTCTTAAGGTGGCCATACACTTTACAACCCTCGCAAGACCTTTAGTCTTGCGAGGGTTTGTAAAGTAATTAAAAATACGTACGATCTGCCCATCTTGGACAGGCAGATCGTACTCTCGATCATCGCAAGCCCGCCCCCCTGAGGGACGGGCTTCCGATGACTGCAATGCTGAACAGGCAGTGTACGCATGCGCACACTGGCCCGTTCGGCAATTGTCTCCCGAGCACTGTTCAGACCAGCCGAAAATTGTACGATTCTCGGCTCGTTTTCTAACGTGCTCCTTAGACAAAAGACGTGCGACCGTACAGTAGAAACGGTCGCGCGTCTTCATTCACACTGCTCGATTCTCGTACGAGAATCAAGCAGTGTATGGGCACCTTTTAGGTTTAGTTCACACCTAGGCGTATTGCATATGCGCGTCTGTCGCATGTTTTTTACCGCGATTTTTACCGTCGCGCGTTTCCGAAGGCTACTTGGCTGTATCCCAATGGAAACACGCAACAAAACGGCCCAAAGTAGAACCTGTACCTTTTCAGGCGTGGGCCGTTTTGTAGCGCGTTAGGGACGGGCGGAAATACGCCGAGGTGTGAACCAGACCATTGAATACAATGGGATTGATATTTTTGAGCGTTTTGTAGAGCGTTCGTCGAGCGTAGAACGCGCTACAAAACGTTCAGGTGTGAACGAGGGCTTAGGAACACATCCGATCCTCACTCACGCCTTTTAGCTGCACTTCTTCTTAGTCGAGCAATCAGTTGTGCAAGAGCACCATAGCTTTGGTTTCTTGGATGGTACAAGAGCCTGACCACCAGGTACCCAGTTTCCATCGCTCGAGCTCTCCATTCTTATATAATAATCTGGCCACTCAGTTTATAAAATTAATCAGTGACAAGTATTGCAATCAACGTGTGTGTGTGTGTGTGTGTGTGTGTGTGTGTGTGTGTGTGTGTGTGTGCTATAAATAATAAACAAAGTGCAATCAAACAAATAATTGATGTTCAGCATAGATACACAATCGTCTTCCCGGGAATTTAATTTCTAATGTGCAACCAAAAAACCCCAAACAATATTCTGTTCATCTATATATACATGTGAGAACACTTGTTATACCTCAGTGTCCCCTATTCATGTTCAGAATGTGACAAATGTTTTTCACTAGGAAAAATAATGCTTGCTATACATCAGAGGAATCGCACAGGTGAGCATCCATTTCCATGTTCAGAGTGTGGGAAATGAATATTTTTTTTTTATATACTTTAGATAATTCCCATAGTTCAGATTTTGACCTAATGAATATACAAAGAGAATAAACTAATACAAATGCATTGCTCATATAACTTCCGGAGGCAGCACAACACCACAGAATCCACACAGGCTAACACAATCTCTCATGGTAAGACTGCAGGAAATATTTTAACTGAGAAATCCTTTTGTTGCATGCTAAAAAAATAAATCAAATTTTGAATGGAGCTATTTTTTCATGTTCAGGTCCTAAAAGGACAGCTGCATGGCATCATTTTATAGGCAATGTCCTCCTTGCTATGGACAGGGGCTGGGAATCAAGTAACAGAACTCATTACCATAAGAAACATAATTGATATTCATATTTGATTTATTCTTTTTAATGAGTTTAATGCTGATCTCCCCCGTATAGTAAAGAATCGGGAATGTGCTCTGGGTGTCGCCTCCTCCTGTAGAATCGGGAATGTGCGCTGGGTGTCGCCTCCTCCTGTAGAATCGGCAATCTCTGGGTGTCGCCTTCTCCTGTAGAATCGGGACTCTCTGGGCGCCCCCTTCTCCTGTAGAATCGGGACTCTCTGGGCGCCCCCTTCTCCTGTAGAATCGGCAATCTCTGGGCGCCCCCTTCTCCTGTAAAATCGGCAATCTCTGGGCGTCGCCTCCGCCTGTAGAATCGGCAATCTCTGGGTGTCGCCTCCGCCTGTAGAATCGGCAATCTCTGGGTGTCGCCTCCTCCTGTAGAATCGGCAATCTCTGGGTGTCGCCTTCTCCTGTAGAATCGGGAATGTGCTCTCGGTGTCGCCACCTCCTGTAGAATCAGGAATGTACTCTGGGTGCCGCCTCCTCCATCGGCAATCTCTGGGTGCCGCCTCCTCCTGTAGAATCGGCAATCTCTGGGTGCCGCCTCCTCCTGTAGAATCGGGAATGTGCTCTGGGTGCCGCCTCCTCCTGTAGAATCGGGAATGTGCTCTGGGTGCCGCCTCCTCCTGTAGAATCGGGAATGTGCTCTGGGTGTCGCCTCCCCCTGTAGAATCGGCAATCTCTGGGGGTGCCGCCTCCTCCTGTAGAATCGGCAATCTCTGGGTGCCGCTTCCTCCTCCTGTAGAATTGGCAATCTCTGGGTGCCGCCTCCTCCTGTAGAATCGGGAATGTGCTCTCGGTGTCGCCTCCCCCTGTAGAATCGGCAATCTCTGGGGGTGCCGCCTCCTCCTGTAGAATCGGCAATCTCTGGGTGCCGCTTCCTCCTCCTGTAGAATTGGCAATCTCTGGGTGCCGCCTCCTCCTGTAGAATCGGGAATGTGCTCTGGGTGCCGCCTCCTCCTGTAGAATCGGGAATGTGCTCTGGGTGCCGCCTCCTCCTGTAGAATCGGGAATGTGCTCTGGGTGCCGCCTCCTCCTGTAGAATCGGGAATGTGCTCTGGGTGCCGCCTCCTCCTGTAGAATCGGGAATGTGCTCTGGGTGCCGCCTCCTCCTGTAGAATCGGGAATGTGCTCTGGGTGCCGCCTCCTCCTGTAGAATCGGGAATGTGCTCTCTGCGTCATCTCTCTGTTCAGTGTGGATAATCACTGGCAGGAGTGCCAGTAGTAGCTGAATCCGATGAGCAGGAGCAGCAGAAAAGGAGAGCAGGGTAGTCAGGACAGGCCGAGGTCATCAACGTGCAGGCAGCGAGGTACAGAGGATGAGGCAGGAGGATGGTCTGGAACAAGCCGAGGGTCAATCACTGGAGAGAAGCAGAAAGGTCAAAGCCAAGCCGGGTCAAGATAACAGGATACAGGAACACAGGGAAGCTGACGATCTGACAGCAAAGGAGGTTTGTTAGTCACAGCCTTATATAGCCCAGAGGGCGCCAAAAACTCAAACACGCCGGTGCACGCCCGCACACGTTTACGCAGAGACGCTGCACCTGATGCAACTCTATTAGCTACACCATGCGCAAACGGCGTTGAAAGAATCCTGGCTCCGACTCTGGCTCTGGCTTCCTGACAGCATCATGGAAACTGAAATATGTTGGCAACACATGAACTGTAGCGTTGTCAATATCCTTTTATATATACATTGATCAAACAGGTTTCCACCTTCTGTTGCTTTTGGTGATTTTGTATTGCCTGAACCCATAATTCTGCATTAGCTGTAGTCCTGAGGAACATGTAAATACATTGTCATTGAAATCTCCTATATTTTACCTCCCCAGTGTTGTTCATTTTATCAATTTGCATGCTTCAGATTTCTTTTAAATATGTCAAACTTGTAGGCCTGAAGGTCTATAATAAAACAGCTGCCGTCTCATTTATTTTACTGATCTTAAATAGAACGCATTCTAGGTTGTGCGGGGACTCGCTGCGATGGACCACCTAGTGCCCCGACTGGGGTACTATGCTATTGTTTAAAAAAGTTTTGTTTACTTGTACTAAAGTAACTGAATGATTTGCTCCAGCCAGATTAGGACCCCCTCTTTACATCGGAGCCCCCGCCTTTCACACTAGGAGCCCTCCTTTACACCAGGAGCCCTCTTCACATCAGAAACCCCCCTTCACATCATAGTCCTCTCCAATAGATTTACGCTGTGCACATGCTTAGTTTTTTTGTTCCATTTGAAGAAACCTGTACTGAAATTTATTTAAGCTGGTTTGCCTGACTTAATTGGCTGGATGTCATGTTGATCTAACCAATCTGGATTCACACCACTTGCGTTTAGCATGTCTTGACATGAGAGAGGAGAAATCAGCTTCCTCTCCTCTCCACTGGAACCCGAATTCCAGTGTACTAAACCTGCCTAATTATTGGACGGAACCAAGGTATTAGGACAGAAAGCTAAACTCCTCAAACATCAGACAACACCAATGTTGAAGTGGAAACCAAGAACTGACTTTATTGAAAACCAGCTCAGTGTAATATATACAGTTCTGGAAGTCTAAAAACATAATACAATCCAAACATGAGCAGCATGCAAACAGACATCTCCTCCCCGGTGTCTTAATGAATGCGTCCTCCCGTCAGCCTAGGCTCAGTATATAGGGAGCTACAGCTCGCGGTATACTGAGACGCCGGAGCGGATCCCGACATGGATGTCAAGATCCGCCCAGCTGCGTGAGTGACAGCTGGCTCTTCCTATCTAGAGGCAGAGCCAGCTGTACCCGCCCCCTCCCCCGTCCGTTCCGCCAGTCAGCGCTGGCGGATCGGAGTGGGGAATCCAACCCCTCCCCTGTCACAGAGCCGTGACAGGATCGAGAAGTGAGCGAACGCCGGTATGTGTTCTCTCACCTCCCGATCTATTGAGCTGACCTGTGACACTCTCATTGTCACAGGTCGGCTAGAACTATGAGGAGTGAAAAGCACCCCCCTCATAGTTCTCCTTTTTAAGGTTTATTCAACATATGTTGGGCAGTACGATAGCCAGCGTACTACGACCACAAAGAGGAATTACAAAACCTTTTAAACAAAGGTACATTAGCATAATTCATGAGATACCTCCCAGTGCTGACACAGAAATACAAATCATCCAATAATATTTTGACTATCACAACTTTTAAATGGTTAACTCTCTAAAACCATAGCGTCGGCGTCTTTCCCGTGTTAGTTATGCTGTAACAGATTTGAAACATTGGCAAAATTTATCTCGTCAGCTACCCCCACAAGGGTGTTTGCTAATCCTTAAAGGTCTGTAAAACACAGACTGAGATATCTCTTTGCAGGGTGTGCGCAAATATATATTTTGCAAACTTCGGCAAAGATGAAACCCATTGATCTCCACAGACCTTGGACTTATGTACGGCAAGATGGAGTCTCCAATATCAACATGGATTCTTTAACGTAACCAACTTTTCCACCACAACGTGTGATGGGATTATCTGCTGCGTGTCTATCATATGGTAATCTACACCCGGAGTCAGCTACTCCTGGAGTCGGCTATCTTAATCCCATCATTAACACAATAGAACAAAAGGGACCAATAAACTGTAACACATTCATTGGGAGTCTCAGTGCAGAGTTAACCCCTTTTTCTGTTGCTGGAGTCACACTCTGCACCTTTTTTAATGAGCAATGGGAAAGATGCGGCCTATAAACTCCACACATAAATCCGGGTTATTAGTTCCAAGGGGTACGCATACATAGCAATCCTCGGGGGTTCCAGGAACAGTCCCTCAAGTCTTATTTCCATGTAACCCCAAGAGGTCTGAGGGGCGTCTCCATATTCCTAGGTCCATAATCAGTAGTAAGGAGGCTAGCCCTCAGGCTCCTCCAGCAGCCCCAGTGACGTTTCACTGTGCAGGGACTCGCATTCTAGCTTGTGCAGGGACTCGCATTCTAGCTTGTGCAGGGACTCGCGTTCTAGCTTGTGCAGGGACTCGCATTCTAGCTCGTGCAGGGACTCACATTCTAGCTCGTGCAGGGACTCACATTCTAGCTCGTGCAGAGACTCGCATTCTAGCTTGTGCAGGGACTCGCATTCTAGCTTGTGCAGGGACTCGCGTTCTAGCTCGTGCAGAGACTCGCGTTCTAGCTTGTGCAAGGACTCGCGTTCTAGCTTGTGCAGGGACTCGCATTCTAGCTTGTGCAGGGACTCGCATTCTAGCTTGTGCAGGGACTCGCGTTCTAGCTTGTGCAGGGGACTCGCATTCTAGCTTGTGCAGGGACTCGCATTCTAGCT
>NW_017308435.1:154018-155709 GCF_000935625.1 Nanorana parkeri | reverse complement strand
GATCCGCCCAGCTGCGTGAGTGACAGCTGGCTCTTCCTATCTAGAGGCAGAGCCAGCTGTACCCGCCCCCTCCCCCGTCCGTTCCGCCAGTCAGCGCTGGCGGATCGGAGTGGGGAATCCAACCCCTCCCCTGTCACAGAGCCGTGACAGGATCGAGAAGTGAGCGAACGCCGGTATGTGTTCTCTCACCTCCCGATCTATTGAGCTGACCTGTGACACTCTCATTGTCACAGGTCGGCTAGAACTATGAGGAGTGAAAAGCACCCCCCTCATAGTTCTCCTTTTTAAGGTTTATTCAACATATGTTGGGCAGTACGATAGCCAGCGTACTACGACCACAAAGAGGAATTACAAAACCTTTTAAACAAAGGTACATTAGCATAATTCATGAGATACCTCCCAGTGCTGACACAGAAATACAAATCATCCAATAATATTTTGACTATCACAACTTTTAAATGGTTAACTCTCTAAAACCATAGCGTCGGCGTCTTTCCCGTGTTAGTTATGCTGTAACAGATTTGAAACATTGGCAAAATTTATCTCGTCAGCTACCCCCACAAGGGTGTTTGCTAATCCTTAAAGGTCTGTAAAACACAGACTGAGATATCTCTTTGCAGGGTGTGCGCAAATATATATTTTGCAAACTTCGGCAAAGATGAAACCCATTGATCTCCACAGACCTTGGACTTATGTACGGCAAGATGGAGTCTCCAATATCAACATGGATTCTTTAACGTAACCAACTTTTCCACCACAACGTGTGATGGGATTATCTGCTGCGTGTCTATCATATGGTAATCTACACCCGGAGTCAGCTACTCCTGGAGTCGGCTATCTTAATCCCATCATTAACACAATAGAACAAAAGGGACCAATAAACTGTAACACATTCATTGGGAGTCTCAGTGCAGAGTTAACCCCTTTTTCTGTTGCTGGAGTCACACTCTGCACCTTTTTTAATGAGCAATGGGAAAGATGCGGCCTATAAACTCCACACATAAATCCGGGTTATTAGTTCCAAGGGGTACGCATACATAGCAATCCTCGGGGGTTCCAGGAACAGTCCCTCAAGTCTTATTTCCATGTAACCCCAAGAGGTCTGAGGGGCGTCTCCATATTCCTAGGTCCATAATCAGTAGTAAGGAGGCTAGCCCTCAGGCTTCTCCAGCAGCCCCAGTGACGTTTCACTGTGCAGGGACTCGCATTCTAGCTTGTGCAGGGACTCGCATTCTAGCTTGTGCAGGGACTCGCGTTCTAGCTTGTGCAGGGACTCGCATTCTAGCTCGTGCAGGGACTCACATTCTAGCTCGTGCAGGGACTCACATTCTAGCTCGTGCAGAGACTCGCATTCTAGCTTGTGCAGGGACTCGCATTCTAGCTTGTGCAGGGACTCGCATTCTAGCTCGTGCAGAGACTCGCGTTCTAGCTTGTGCAAGGACTCGCGTTCTAGCTTGTGCAGGGACTCGCATTGTAGCTCGTGCAGGGACTCGCATTCTAGCTTGTGCAGGGACTCGCGTTCTAGCTTGTGCAGGGACTCTGCATTCTAGCTTGTGCAGGGACTCGCATTGCAGCTCGTGCAGGGACTCGCGTTCTAGCTCGTGCAGAGACTCGCGTTCTAGCTTGTGCAAGGACTCGCGTTCTAGCTTGTGCAGGGACTCGCATTCTAGCTTGTGCAGGGGCTCCGCGTT
>NW_017308435.1:151289-154001 GCF_000935625.1 Nanorana parkeri | reverse complement strand
TTCTAGCTTGTGCAGGGACTCGCATTCTAGCTTGTGCAGGGACTCGCGTTCTAGCTTGTGCAGGGACTCGCGTTCTAGCTTGTGCAGGGACTCGGCGTTCTAGCTTGTGCAGGGACTCGGCGTTCTAGCTTGTGCAGGGACTCGGCGTTCTAGCTTGTGCAGGGGACTCGCATTCTAGCTTGTGCAGGGACTCGCATTCTAGCTTGTGCAGGGACTCGCATTGTAGCTCGTGCAGGGACTCGCGTTCTAGCTTGTGCAGGGACTCGCGTTCTAGCTTGTGCAGGGACTCGGCATTCTAGCTTGTGCAGGGGACTCGCGTTCTAGCTTGTGCAGGGGACTCGGCATTCTAGCTTGTGCAGGGACTCATTTTAAAATGTGAACTTTTGCATTATTTCTGGAATATACACCGACCTTCGCCGTGACATTTGCTGTCTTAATTACATTAATATTCTTTCATTCGCATCATAGGAGTGATACCTTTTTGGTGATTAAAATGAAAACCCATCTATTTTGGGTTTATCTTGTGGGCAGTTGCTGGTCAGTCAGGTCTCCTGTTAGAGGAATAATATCTGCATTGATCTGACATTAGATCTAGAACGTGTGCTTGCAGACCTTTAATACTTTGCATAACAATCTCTTGCAGGAGATATCTGACTTTTTTTTTTTTTTTTTTAAAGATACTGTTTATTGAGACATTTGTTCATTTTCCGCTGTCACAGACGCGTACAAAACACACCTATATCATACAGATAACATACAACAATGTATGTTTTTTTTTTCACTAAACTTTATGGCTATCACATACGGGGGCTAATAAAAACCCCTCTATGTGATAGCAAAATATGTGACAGGTCACATATTTTGTGACCAACCGGGTCAACATAACCCAAGATAGAATGCTTTACACACATACATGTCACGGTTCACAATTTACAAGGTTACATAGTCTAGCACGCAGGCCGCAGCCTCCAAGCACAGGCAATTATAATATGGGAATTGGAACACATCCAGTAGTTGTCAATATAGCATAAAGCACATCCAGGAGATATCTGACGTCATGACGACCTCGGCTGCATTAAAAAAACTGCGACATGGTTGCTACAGTCAGCTCAACCTTTTGAATTGAAATATATATATATATATATATGTGTTCGGAATCCATTTGCCATAAGGGCGAGTAACCCAATACTGACCTGAGGTGTGCCTTGATCCGGATGGACAGTATGCCAATGAGGGGGCATACTCTGTGAAATCTTAAATGAAGGGACCGGGTGGGCGGGTCATGCTGACGAAGGCCGTGCCCAGGTGAGGCTACCTGCCCCTTTTATGTGTGAGAGGAGGGAAGGACTCCTCCCACAAATACAGGCTAATCAATTAGCCTTCAAACATATATATATATATATAGCTGATTCATTGAATCCTGTATTACAAGACCGGTTAGCATTCACACATGGGGCTACATATGCTTCTCCAGATTTTATCAAGTGATAGAACTGCTTTATCAACTGTCAATCCCTGTACTTTTATGTATTGCACATGCCCAGGCTCATTTCAGCGGGAGTCGTCTGATACCCCCCACTGTTTGTTTGTTTGGTACTTGATCTTCTTGTGGTTCTACGGGTGTACTGTTGGCTGCTATTCCTCCCACGCTGGGCTTTTGTCCCACTTTTACATTGTCAAACAGAACCATGTATCGCAACAGGAAAGCCGTCTCCTGGCTTTAGACATATACCGGATACTGTTCCAAACGCACCATTTACAAATCCATCTTCAACATCCTTAGTTTTTCGGTAGCATCACACGAGCACCTTCAGCTACACTGAGTGTTGTTTTTGTTATTGTGTGTAATTTTATTGTTCTTGGGATTCCTGGAGAAGTCTTCAGCTTTAATATGGATAGGGTCTATGCAAACCGTATGCAACATGTTTAGGTTATGCATGTTTATTGGTTGCAGATATGTGAATATCTTTGGATATTTCTCTCGGTTAACATTAGTTTCATGGAGATCTTTTCTGAGTTCGTGTTCGGTCGAGCATTTCTGCAATCTGTCATTTTTCTGCCGTGCTATATTTCTTTCAGTACTGCTACATAAAAAATAAAAAAAATGATCAGTCCATAGATTGACTCCTTTTTGTGTCTGTATACAAGGCTGGTCCCAGGGACGGATTTACTCTCCCTGTCGCCCCAAGGCCCGGTTCCACAAAACGTTATTAAAACTTTATTTTTATAAATAGATCATAGATAGCATATTCTCACATAAATTATCAATTACAACATTACATTCACATTATTCCTAGTGAAATAACATCATATCATTTATAAATCCCATAGACATTGGACCTCAGTCCATTCACTTACTGAACAAACTTACACAAAACACACAACAACAACAACAACAACAACAAAGGGAAAAGAGGAGAAAAAAAATAATAATTTAAATGTTTTAATCAATTTCAATTTTTTTTAGATTTTATTTATCTTTTTTACTTTTTTATAATTTACTTTTTTTATAGTTTTTATCTTTGTTATAATTTTCTTTTTACTTTTTAATCACCTTTTTATTTTTTTATGTAATTTAATTTTTTTTTAAATTAAATCAATGTCATTTTTTTTGCTATCACACAGGACATAACAATCCCCTGTGTGATAGCAAGGTAGACGGCTACTTCCTCCGGCGTCAATCCACATTAACAGGACGCCGGAGGAAGTAGC
>NW_017308435.1:148612-151123 GCF_000935625.1 Nanorana parkeri | reverse complement strand
CGGAAATCTTTTGTACAACATAACAAATACTAGTAATGGTACTAATACAAATGGTTTGATGAGTTGTATGACCCCATCGTTATTACCATCTATATGCCACTGCTAAACAGTAGGTTCGTGTGTTTCTAAAAACCCTTTCCTAGGGACGGTGACAGGTGCAGACCAATTGTACTCTACAACACTTGAATACCGGATCTTTTTGAGACTTGAAAACAATTATATGCACATGCGTAGAAAAACGCACCTGTGTGTATGTGGACCCACCTTTATGAAATTACACCTGGAGGTGCAACGGGACCTCCATATTTACACCGAGACGGTTGAAATGTATAGGAGCAGATGTTGCATAGCTGGTGGAATGAGTGACAGGAAGAGACTTATAGTATGGTGTGAATCTCAATTTCTTCATTCAGACCAACTGGTGTCGGGGTGTTTAATTTATAGATCCAGAAGTTCTCCCTCTTGCATAGTAAGTGAAAACGTTCTGATGGTGACAAATGGGTGGAGATATGCTCGACGGCAAACACATGAAGGTCCTGGATACTTTTTATGATGCTTCAAAGAAAAATGTCTAGGGACACCATGTTCAAAATCCCCCTTTTCTGGATCAGGCGTCTGTGGTCTCCCGATTCTGGCACGTAGTGGACGTATGGTACGGCCCACGTATAGAAGCCCGCAGGGACAGGTTAGCCCATAGACGACATGATCGTGGGAGCATATTATAAACTGATGTAATATGGCTTTTTGAGATGGTCGAAGAATTGTTTGGCCGTGCTGGATAAACTGGCAGGTTAGGCACCTGGGCTTTCTGCATTGAAAAATGCCCACCCTGTTGTCGAATAGAAAGTTCTTTGGAATAGACGGCTGGGTCCTACCATGTTCTTCACATTCCTCGATTTCCTAAATTTAATGGTAGGTGTGGGGGGTAAATTATTGGACCTAGTTTGGGGTCCTTTTTTCAATATGTGCAAGTTTTTGTTGATGACATTATGGATGGCTGTGAAACACTTGTTGTTGTATGTGGTAATAAACCTAATGTTATTACCATCACCCTTGGTGGTATCTTTATTATGGTGTGGGACTAAATCCCGATCTGTGGTTTTGATATGTGGAAAATGCCTCCATAATGAGGTCCTCTGGGTATTGTTTGTCTCTGAATTTGTCGAAGAGGAGTTGGCTGGAAGCAGTATAATCAGTATTTCGAGTGCAGTTTCTTTTGAGCCTTCAGAATTGGCTTTTTGGGATATTCTTCCAATAACAGGGTGGCAGCTGTTGTAGTGCAGGTAGGAATTGCCACCCGTGGGCTTGACGTGGTTGCTGGTGATGATTTGTATGGTCTGAAAAGGAAAGCTCAAGATCTAAGAACACCAGTCTGGTGTATGGTCTGAAAAGGAAAGCTCAAGATCTAGGAACACCAGTCTGGTTTTGTTGACCTCGTGTGTGAATGTCAAACCGAAATTGTTGTTATTGCAATGTGGTAGAAACTCGGAAACACTTTCGGGCAAACCGTCCCAGATGAGGAGAATGTCATCAATATAACGTCCAAAAAACACAAGTTTGTCTGCGTAATGGGTTATTCCTAAAAATTATTATTATTATTATACAGGATTTATATAGCGCCAATAGTTTGCGCAGCGCTTTACAATATAAGGAAGACATTACAGTCACAATACAATTTAAGACAAGATGGTAAGGAGGGCCCTGCCCCTGAGGGCTTACAATCTAAAAATGTGAATGGCTTCCCAATCTCCCATTGTCAAGTTTGCATAGCTAGGTGCATAGTTGGCCCCCATAGCGGTCCCTTGTGTCTGCAAATAGAATTTCCCCAAGAAGGAAAAATAGTTGTGGGTAAGTGTAAATTCTGTGCATTCTAGAATGAACTGGGCCTGATTGATGGATGGAGGACTGAAATAGAACAAAAACTGTCAGGCTTGTAATCCCACTTTGTGGTTGAATCGAAGTGTACAAGGAACTTACATCCAGTGAAACCCAAAAGTAGGAGGGGGTCCCATCTGTAGGAAGACGAGATGTTAATGAGGTGTCCGGAGTCCTTAATATATGACGGGAGTGTTTCCACTATGGGTTGTAGAAATTGATCTATGTATTTTGGAAAGTCCACTAGTGAGACTGTTGGTGCTTGCAATGATTGGGCGTCCTGGAGGATGGTGACTGTCCTTGTGTACCTTGGGTAGGTGATAAAAGTATGGGGTGTTCGGAAAGTTGGGGTGAAGGAAGGATTTTTCTTTTTATTACCTTTTTCAAAAGCTGAGGAGGTTAGGACATCGAGTTCTTTGGAAAAGGAGAGTAGGGGATCGGCTGGGAGAGAAGTGTACGTGGTGATGTCAGACAGTAGTCTGAGTGCTTCTTGAATGTATATGGGACGATCTTAAATATATAACTTATTCCCAAATTTTGTTTTATAGTGTATATAGTTTATATCACTCCCCCTCTACCCCTTCTTCTAGTGATTTTAGTGCATTTTATATATTTATTTGTGTCCGGCCCCCCCCC
>NW_017308435.1:147635-148442 GCF_000935625.1 Nanorana parkeri | reverse complement strand
TTTTTTTTTTCCCCCCCCCCCCCCCCCCCCCCTTACCTTTCTCTGGATCTTTAGTGGGAGAAAATCTGGTGCATCTCATAACTGCTGCCTGAGTATGAGATATTTTCTTATCCCAGATTTTTGTCTATTTCAATTGCTGTTATTATTGCTTCTTGGAATTTCTGATTTCAACATCACTGCATGCTGAACAAAATCTTGCTAGACGCATGTTGTCAAATTTCCCTTCTTACATAGTATTTGAGGTTGAAAAAAAAACACAGGTCCATCAAGTTCAACCTATTTGCATGTATGTCCGAGTATGAGTCCTTTTGTGTGATTCTTGTTTTGAGGAAATTGTCCAAATGCATTTTTAATGATTCAACTGCTTGTGGCAGCGAGTTCCAGACCCTAACCGCTCTGAGAAGAAACCCTTAAAGGAGAACTATGGGGTTAAGGCTTTTCCCCATAGTTCTCCTTAGGGTAACGGTACTGAGCCACCCTCGGCTCAGTAGCTCGCGGTATACTGAGACGCCGCAGCTGAAGCGGATCCCGACAATTGTGCCGGGATCCGCCCAGCTGCATGACTGACAGCTGGCTCTGCCTATCTAGAGGCAGAGCCAGCTGTACCCGCCCCCTCCCCCGTCCGTTCCGCCAGTCAGCGCTGGAGGATCGGAGAGGGGAATCCAGCCCCTCCCCTGTCAGCGCAGAGAGCCGCGACAGGATCGAGAGGTGAGCGAACGCCGGTATGTGTTCGCTCACCTCCCGATCTACAGAGCCGACCTGTGACAGTCTCATTGTCACAGGTCGGCTAGAACTATGAGGTGAGTT
>NW_017308435.1:145210-147621 GCF_000935625.1 Nanorana parkeri | reverse complement strand
GTGGACGTTCCAACTCCCCCCCCCCCCCCCCCCTCATAGTTCTCCTTTTAAGCCCTCTGTGGTTAAATCTTTTCTCCACCAGTTTTAGGTGGTGGCCTCTAGTCCTTTTGTAGGCTAATATGTTGCGCTTGGTCTGTGTATTCAACCTTTTTGTGTTCTCTCATAAACTAATGTTTGAGAAAGTTAATCAACAATAGTAAAAATGTAATCAAAGTGTATAGAAACCAAATCGTGTCTCTGGTGATACTAATTCAAAGTGCTTTTAGCATCTTTAAATCGTGAAGGAGTAATTGAAACAACTAAGTAACTGGATAATTAAATAAACCTTGCCTCATCTTTTGTTATTCAATCTCTACTTTGTGGTAGTAATTTATGTGTAAAAACCGCACATATGTGATCTAAATATCAACTGTGTGTAAAAATATGTGACAACAATATAAACCACATAAAGCGATGTGAGTATAACAAAGTTCATCACCGAAGGAAATTATTGAATAAACGGCAGAGTCCAGCAGAGGTGGCGGCAAGTGAAAAAAACGCTTTTTATCCACTCTATTAAAGTACAGATATTTTAAGCGTACAGTTTCTTGGGGTCATTCTGTGCTGTTCCACAATGTATCAGTAAAAAATGGACTTCTGGGAGGAATAGAGTTCTTACGGACAGAACTACAAATGTTAAAAAGGAAAATGGTAAGTTGAAAATAAACAAATGTTTGTTACTTTTTCTTCCGTCGATGGATCCACGGAGCTTCTCTTTTAGCCTCTCTCTCCTCTCCTGCATGCAGCTTACACTCCCTCTCGGTACCGATGGTACGCACCCTCCAGGTGTAATTGGAGGTAACCACGGAGGGTCCAGCCAGAGAAAAATAGAAGGGGAGAAGCCACAGAAGAGAGACAGATCTAAGTGCAAATAGCAAGAACTTTTATTTGGATTTAAAAAATTGATTGCACTTACAGAAATCCGTTTGGATAAAACAGCATGCGAGTGTGAAGGACACTCAGCCTTGTGAAGCCTTTCTACTGTGTCAGCGAGGAGACAGTCAAATCCCTTGATGCATTTCGTCCGAAATACTTTTTCAAAAGGGTACTGTTTCCTGTCTGACACCGGAATTTATATAGCCCAAATAGTTACACCTTGTTACAGCTAATTGACATGCACACCCCTTCTATAGTCACAGGTGTGTCACATCTCCATTATTTTCAAAATTCGGGTTTAGCCTAAAGGTGCCCATACACCTTACGATTATCGTACGATTTTCGTATGCGATCGACTTTTCGGCCGATAATCGTATGTGTGCATTGCAGCATCCGACCGACATTACTGTACAATCGTACGACTCTTGACGGTCAAGCATGTTTGAAAACTTTGCTAGATCGTACGATTGTCGTAAGGTCGCTGGCGTTTCCGTCCGTCAAAAGTCGTACGATGTACACTGCGCGCGTGCGCTAAACGAAAATACGGCAAATCAATTACCGCATTTCGTCCCAGGTGCTTTTCGTTAATTACGGCTAAATGATTCTTGCGATCATCGGGGCAGGATGGGGCCGCCGTACGAAAATCGTACGACTTTTCGATCGACTTTTCGATCATCGGACGAAAAGTTTCGTCCGATAATCGTAAGGGTGTATGGGCACCTTTTTTAGTTACCTTTTTATTATTCGGACTAACAAATATTTTAAACATTTAAATACATGCTAGTTACATTTGTTAAAAAGGAAGGGAGATAAGTGACTATTAGTAGTGGGGTTTAGAATACTTCCTTAAAATCATTCAGAACATTTGTTAAAAATAAAAGGAGATAAGTGACTCGTAGTTATGGGACATCAATTACAGCCTTAAAAACATATACAACAATAAAACCATTGTAGGAGGATAATTGACATACAATGAGACGACATACAGACATTCCTCACTTACCGACTTACCTGTTTTGCGACCACTCGCACTTACGACGGACCGCCGCTCGACCTCCGACCTTGCGCGTCAGCGCGCCGTGTCGCCGGCGGAAGTGGTGTCCTCCGATCTTCACTGCGGGTTCCGGTAAGTATTTTAATTGCCCGATGTACAGTACACTGTTCGGTACTGTACATCGGCAACGCTATACAGGACTGTACTAATGCAGTACAGTACTGTATAGCGTTCCTCACTTAACGACCAATCCGTTTAACGACCTGGTCGTAGGAACGGAACTCGGTCGTTAAGTGAGGAATACCTGTATAGTACAATATGCACTATCTTGAAAACACATTAACGATTGACTAATATATCTGTATATACAAACATAAAATCATAACCTTTCCAATTTTATAAAAGGTGGGTAAAAATCTAAACCTGTTTCCAAACCATCAGGCATTTCTATGTGTAGATTCACAGTTTTGAACCCTTATTATGTTAGAAAAATATTTTTTTT
>NW_017308435.1:135516-143796 GCF_000935625.1 Nanorana parkeri | reverse complement strand
GTTCGGTACTGTACATCGGCAACGCTATACAGGACTGTACTAATGCAGTACAGTACTGTATAGCGTTCCTCACTTAACGACCAATCCGTTTAACGACCTGGTCGTAGGAACGGAACTCGGTCGTTAAGTGAGGAATACCTGTATAGTACAATATGCACTATCTTGAAAACACATTAACGATTGACTAATATATCTACAGTACACTGTTCGGTACTGTACATCGGCAACGCTATACAGGACTGTACTAATGCAGTACAGTACTGTATAGCGTTCCTCACTTAACGACCAATCCGTTTAACGACCTGGTCGTAGGAACGGAACTCGGTCGTTAAGTGAGGAATACCTGTATAGTACAATATGCACTATCTTGTCCTGTTTCCAAACCATCAGGCATTTCTATGTATAAGATTTACAGTTTTGAACCCTTATTATGTTAGAAATTTTTTTTATAGGGTACTATTAGGTTTATTTTATAGCATAAATATATTCAAAAGTAAAAGTATTAAACTGGAAGTAGTTATTCTGAGTCGCTTTAAACTCATTTATATATGAACTTTTTATTCCAGTAGTTCCACTCTGAGCCCAATGTGAATTGTGACATTTTTCACTGTAGTTGGAGGTAAACTGTCAGGTGCTTCGATTTGAACGAGAATGGATTACTTTTAATGAAATAAGTTAGACAGAACACTACATAATCTAGGTCAGTGGTGGCGAACCTTGGCACTCCAGCTGTTTTGGAACTACAAGTCCCATGAGGCATTGCAAGGCTCCAACAGCCACAGACATAACTCCCAGAGGCAGATGCATGTTGGGACTTGTAGTTTTGGCACAGCTGGAGTGCCAAGGTTCGCCACCACTGATCTAGGTGCATAGTCTAAGGGGTGTTCATTCCGCCGTATACCCGATGTAAATTGTCCTCATGACATTGTGCCCTATTATATCGTTATCTAACTCCTAATCAAAGCTTATTGCTATTTTACTCACTGAGAATTAAGAGAAGGAAAAAAGCCCATATTCTAATATCCACCTAGTAGAAATAATATTGGTAGGAAGTATTATCATAAATGTTAGGGGGAGGGGGTTTAAAATGTACATATTAGTAAACAATTAATGAGTGGAAAAGGATAGGGAAGGGGGTAATCGCAATTGGTGTTTCTGTATAGATGCTCTAAAAACTTTAAAAAACTTACATTTATTATTATTTTTTTTTAATTTAGTGATTGGCTCCATGGAGTAGTCCCAAGAGGGTAATGCATTTGGTTTAATATTGTTTTAATCATCGGCCAAGAAACAGTTTAGATCGAGTTTTATATTTAGACCTTTCGGGGTCATAGTCTCCATCAGGAAAATCCATTTTGTTTCATTCCTAGAGACCTCCCTCTTCATATGGTTCTGTAATATGTTAATGGTCTCGGCTTCCTGAAATAAGCTAACTTGCTATTCTCTGCTTCCAATGATGATAACGATACAATGGTTAAAAGAAGCAATGGTCTTATTTATTTATACACAAGTCTAACTAAACATAATAAGAGATACAAACAGATACAATAAGACAATCAAGAGAATACTTTACACAGCAAGTCCGTCCTCTGGTTCCTATATCCTGGCGGGGCTCAGAGAGAGAGAGCAATATCGCTGCGCACGGACTTTTATACCCATTCATACAAATACATCGACGCCCCCTTTACCCAGAATTCCGCATGCCCCTTAAATGCCTTTCGGCCAATCGGCATGGTCCTTCACATTTGTCCACATGCACTGTAGTCCTCCAGCAGGGGGCACCATCGTACTGCAGATCATTCCTTGGCCTAGGTCAACACCTTGTCCTTTGATCTTTAGACAATGGACAGTCACCTCCATATACAAAGCCGGATATCTTGAGGGTGTCTTCCCAATGCGCATACACCCCTATCAACACCACAGGGTGCAACGCTTGATGTCTTGTCCAGATGAATGAATGTCACCTTGATCATCTCCCCTGCCATGCCCCAGGCATGAACAACACACAGTTGGTTTCTTTGATGAGCAATGCAATCAAGATGTGAAGATATCTGTTCGGCAGCTTTCGTACATGAAAATGTTGTACATTCCAACAGGTTCCCTCTGCAGTTTTTTTTTATTTTATCCAACCCTATGAATTTTAATCCCTTGGGATTGCATCCGTGTTTCTCTTTGAAATGTCTTGGCACACTATGATCTAGTCCTTTTTGTTATGGTGTTTACTGTAAAAAGTTTATTGCTGATGTTGCATCACCATTCTTCTGTCTATTTTTATATCGTTCTACCATACTGGTCATCCAAATATCATCTTTGACAATGTCACCGTCTTCAGTCACTTTTGGTAGAATATTTAATGGTGATCTCATTTTAGCAGGATGTTCTCCAGTGGGAATAAGCTGCACCTTGCAAGAGTCTTCTTTTTAACCTCCTATTGAAGTCCACTTTTTGAGCACCAACGTCTCTGTTATGGAGATACACAGTCCGCAATCTCTTCAGAAAATGCGCGGCATCCATTTAGACCAGGGGAGTCAAACTCAATTTAATCGTGGGCCGCATCAACATTATGGTTGCTCTCAAAGGTATCTGTAAGGGCCTGTTCACATGGTTTTCCGGTCCTGATCAGGTGCGGATCTGTAGACGCGCTGCTACTCATGCAGTGCGTTTTTGATGCGTTTTTCGCTCCGGATGCTGACAGTTCTACCTGCAGCATAATAACCTCCACATATGACAAACTTTATTTGGATAACATGACCTGCATACAGTTAGTCAACATACAAGATATGTGTGTAATCACTCACCACATTCTTCCTTCTGGGCACTACTGTACACCGAGTGTTCATCGTACGGCTCGGATGCTATTTCTATCCACTTTTTATTTTTTGGATCAACATTTTTAAACTGTGTGTGGCAGGGAGGGGGGGCAGGGGGGGGGGGGGTTGGACACCACTTGTGTGGCGGGGGGGGGGGGGTTTGTACAACATCGGCGCACGCTCCATCAATCCAACAAATCTCTCAATGTCCAGGACCATGTTAGTCATGACTGCTGGTTTTTCCCTCCTGATGCTCCACCACAGCCAGGAAGTCCAACGATGATGACATCACAAAAAGTGGAGCAGGAAACATTTTTTTTTGGCTTAGCTGCATTGCGTTTGACGCGTTCCCTCACCGGACAAAATGTGACATGCAGTATTTTTTTTCAGTCAGGAACGGACTGCGCACGTGAGAACTGTAGCCCATAAAACACATAGGGATACATTGGGATGCATATTTAGTGCGGGAGCGTACGGATCAGGTCAGCACAGAATACGGACGTCGTGTGAACAGTCTCTAAGACTATATAAATGTATCTAATCTTTATCATCATTGCCTCTGCATTCGCTTTATCACGGGTTTTAGTAATAACTTAATACCTAGATCTGAAAGTAGAAGTCTAGGAAATGGCCCGGTGGGCCGGATTCAGCCCCTGGGCCTTGAGTTTGACGCAGGTGATATAGAGCTTCTTTCTGTGCATGATCCAATAATTAAACCCGTTTTTATCCTTGTATCTCTAAAGCTGAACGAGAATGTAAACTACGCAAGCATAGGCATCTACCACAAACTGAATATCCATGTTTGCATTCCAACATTTTAATAGATCTTCGTTTTGATTGATTCACCCAAATACTGTTTTTAGATCTCTTCAGAACAACGCTTGTTTTTTTGTGGCTACCGCAGCATATGCTTCTGTAAAGGAGGACTATGAGGGGAGTGAAAATCACTCACCTCATAGTTGGAGCCGACGTGCGGCAATGAGACTGTCACAGGTCGGCTCAGTAGATCGGGAGGTGAGCGAACACATACCGGCGCTCTCTTCACTTCTCGATCCTGTCCCTGCAGAGAGCTGTGACTGTCACTCACGGCTCCCTGCAGGGATCCCCCCCTCCCCGCTCCGATTTCGAGAAAGGAATGGAAGGCGGGTACAGCTGGCTCTGCCACTAGATAGGCAGAGCCGGGTGGATCTTGACAGTAATGTCGGGATCCGTCCCGGCCGCGGCGGTCTGAGTATACCGCGAGCTATAGCTTGCCAAATACTGAGCTTTGGGTGATGGGAGGACGCCAGTATATGAATACAAACACAAAAATTCCCCAGCCTCAACCTGCCAGCCGGCCTGCAACCAAACAAGTAGCCCTGTCAACAGTATGCGTTAAAATCAGAGGTTTTAGTTGCACAAACTTTTGGCCAAAAATATGTAGAAGCCGCGCCAAGGCACCTCTGCAAAGTGTGGTCCTAACTCTATGTATCCGAGTCTCCCAGTGTGAGCATATTAATGAAGTTGATAAATTACATGCAGGTGTACCTGGAGGTAGCCAACTCCTCCTAATAAAGTGCAGGGACGCACTGGAGGCCCTCCTGTGACCCTTTAAGAGAACTATGGGGAAACGCACTTACCCCACAGTTCTCTTTTAAAGGTCTTTTGTGATATACCAATACTGTAGAACATTGATTCTGTTGTGACATTTAAATCAGAATTTATTATTTGTATTCTTTATCTTTTCTAAATTTGCTTTGGGATTCTCCTTTAGTCATTTGGTATTTTCTCACATCCAGAATTTATCATTAAATGCAGTTTTGTCTTGGGAGTTTGTACTGGTAGATTTCAATGCTTGTGTAGCGCTCACCCCCGAAGGAGCCGCTCAATGGTTCCAGATCTAGTCAGTCTAGGGATAGATTTCAACTGTCCCATTTAGCGTTTTTTTTTGTTTTAATATATTTTTCTTGTTTTGTTTCATAAGAAAGTACAGTTATACAAACATTTCATAGACATTAGTTTCTCATTATCTCTTAGTTATAATAATAATTTATAGCTCTAATTGAGATAACAACTTTCACCCACTTCCCATATCCAACACAAGTCATCCATCATATTTTACTTCCTTTACTAACTCCCATTCTTATGGTTTCTAAGGGGGGGAGGGGGAAAGAGTGTACCCATCACTTATACTTCATTAAAATACCCCTTGTCAAGGATACCGGCACGGGTGACCCCCACACCTGCGCAGGTACCCTCACAGGAAGACCAAACACTTATGACCACACCGGACAGGGCAGAATGTATTATATACGGTTTAATAAACAGCAACTAAACAACACCCAAAAGCAAACATAAATAATTAACATCAACCAGACTACAAGCAGGTAATGGCAACAGGAGGACAAGCAGGTAATGGCAACAAGAGGTATCTAGGCCTGCAAAATGGGTAACCGGGCTCGGGACACAAACAGGGTACAGGACTCTGGACGGAAAGCAGGGTTCACCGGAACTGGGGACTCAGGGTTCAAGTTTCAGGAAACGATACTGAGCCATCATCCTGACTGCAGGGAGGGTTTAAATATCCTCCCAGGAAGCGCCATGTGATGGCTAAGTACTGGCAGCTGGGAGACCCCCGCAGTTGAGCACTGGAGCTGCAGGTCTCAGCTCCTGCGCCACCTAGAGGTGCTCTGGATCCTAACACCCCTCTAGTGTTTGTGACTTCTATAACCCATAATATATATGTAAACCTTACTATGTCCCCTTATATTGTCCACGTTCCTCTATTCTTATTATTTTCCCCCCTCATATGTTCACTAGTGTGATAACTAAACAATATACAATCAATAATAAACCCTTTTATTACAAACTAAACCTGATTTCCTTTCTCCCCACTTCCTGATTTTATATTGGTCCTACTTTTATTGTGTATCCTAACTACTATTTAATTACCTACTTTCCTATACCCTATGTGTACCGCCTTCCCCTTCTACTTCTATATATACCACGTGTCCTCACTTCTTAATCCCGTCTTCCCATTTCCCCTCCTCTCCACAGAACCATCTTCATTCCTTTCCATCTTTCATTCATATAGGTCATATACTATGTTTATCTAAATAATTTTATAATCATATATTTCTTTATTCCTATTTGTCCATACATGCATTACCCCTTAATCCTTTTTCAATTGCTGCCTTTAACCTTCTTTCAGCATTTTCTCAAATTCCTCCGATTTTGTCTAAATGATTCCCATTTCTCCCATATATTCTTATAACTCATTTAATTTAGCATTAACCGCCCTCCTCTTGTTGCCTATAAATTGAGGTCCACTCCAGTTGTAGGATGCTGGTTAAACCGTTTATTCACTGCTAGTTAGGGAGAGAGGGTATAGGGTCTAGGTGCACAGGCCTCCTTAGCTCCAGACTCACAGGATTCAATTTTTTTTTTTAGGGAGTACATCTCCACCTTTTATGAAAGAACACTGACCCCACAGGTCACTGATCCTGGTTCTTCCATCTTTCAGGCATTCTCCTGGCAATAGGCCTCCCAGGAAGCCTCTCTTCCAGCCATTCAGCCAATGCCCACCCCCAGGCTTCTGCCTAACCTGGGGGCAGGCCGAACAGGACCCAACCTTAGTCCATGGCTGGTCCAGGCAAGAGAGAGCACATGGCTGCTCCCACGCATATACAGGTGAAACTCGAATAATTAGAATATCATGCAAAAGTAATTGCAGTAAAAGGGTCCCAAACCAAGTACTGAGTACATATGCATGCTTGTACTTTTCAGAGGTCCGATATTGTTCTATGTACAATCCTTGTTTTATTGATTGCATGTAATAATCTACTTTTTTGAGGTTGTGGATTTGGGGTTCTTGGGGTTTTCATGAGCTGTAAGCCATAATCATCACAATGATGACAAATCACGGCTTGAACTATCTTGCTTTGCATGTAATGAGTCTCTCTCATATATTAGTTTCACCGCATAAGTTGCATTAGTGAAATAAATGAACTTTGCACGATATTCTAATTATTCGAGTTTCACCTGTATGTACCCTTTTGTCAGCAGACACCAATGGCTGTAGAAGCCCAGTGACTGGCTGCTGCCCTGCACACATCCATTGGCTGTCCCACAGTGTGACGGAGTCTCACTCCGCCCTCGGGGGAGGGGTCTTGGGGGTACAGACAAGGTTGGACTCGGGATCAACCACGTGCTGGCTGCTACAAATTCAGCCAGGCTGTCTACAGCCCTGACATGTCTCTAAATGCATGGGGTAGGCACTTCACAAAAGGCGATGGGCGCTACACTTGCATTTTGTTACTTTTCCGATTGCTTCTTTCATATTGTCCAGGTCTAGAAATGAAGTATGCACACATGTAGGTCGTGGGAAATCAAATCTACAAGTTGAATCTTCTTTTTTCTTATATGTCTTGAGTGCGTTTTGCTATGTCTTTGAACACTAGTATCAGTTTCATGTAGTTCATCTTCTGCAGATAGAATTTCAGAGATAATGTACTTTGTTTACAAATTTTAAAACTGTTATGTCATTTTTATCTTTTGTCAATTTGAGGCGCATCTGCAACCCAAAAAAAATACCGTGCACAACGAGGAGATCCGCACTTGAAATTCCACTCTGTAAAAATAGTCCATGATCTTTCCTATTGGAGCTGCTGGTGACATCATCACATTTGGTTTAAGAAATAGCGGATTCTTTGATCAAACATTTTTGCGACTCTTACTGGATTTTTTCGTAATAAAGAACACTTTGAACTCCATTCCCGCTCTTCAGGTTGCTGTTTACTGCCGCCTTCTTGGAGGAAGGTTTCTAAAAACTGTTTCCATCTCAAGTCTGCTGATTGAAAATGAACAGAACCATGTTGGAATACCTAGTTGTCTCGAAATTGCAAAAAAAATATTATTTTTCGTACAGATTGCCAAAATGGTGGTGTGCCTTGAAATAGGTTTAAAGGAGAACTATGAGGGGGGGTTGCTTTTCACTCCTCATAGTTCTAGCCTACCTGTGACAATGAGACTGTCACAGGTCGGCTCAGTAGATCGGGAGGTGAGCGAACACATACCAGGTTCCCTCACCTCTCGATCCTGTCACGGCTCTCTGCTGTGACAGGGGAGGGGTTGGATTTTTTTGCACAAATCCTTGTTACTCTGCCTTGACATGTGCACCGTTTGTAACTTATGAGTAGCTGCGCCTGTTTACCGACAATTTGTCAGGGTCATAAGCCGTGGTCCAGGACATTCAAGACCCAGTTTTAAGGACAGACAGCCTCAGTTGTTGACAATGACTGAACATAGATGTCAGACCTATTCAGATCAAGGCCCTTGAAGACCTCAAACTTACACAAGCTGCAACACAATTGTAACTACCTCTGTAACACAACTACTGTAATTGAATGCGACACCTGTTGGGCTTTTATTTCTGTACCTTTTTTTTTTTACATGATTGACATTCTGACGCCTAATAATATAAAGAAAGTTT
>NW_017308435.1:130309-135190 GCF_000935625.1 Nanorana parkeri | reverse complement strand
GGGGGGGGGGGGCGATTCATCAAAGGAGTTGCTTTGTCATCTTGTCTAGAGGTCTGTGTACAGTTGTGAGTTATATGTCGGCTGTAGGAAATCACATTTCCTGTAATATCTCTTTCCAGGAATCAATGACAAATGTTGGTTTTTGGATCAATTCTTTTTGGGCTCCTCAAGCAGCGTAGCTCGTCATCGTCCATAATTCAGGATGTCCAGAAGTCGCACCGGAGCGGTGATGTTTTTTTCCTGAATTGCTGACATGGTTTACATTTTTTTTTTAATATCACTTTAAACATTTTTCAAAGAACGTTTCCTGCGTGAACGGAAGTGCAGGTTTTAATAGGAAGGTACCCACAATCATTGTAACCTTTGAGGATAATTCTGGCATTTTGCCCTCCATAGGTGTAGCCATGCCTAATGGGACTTAAACCCTTAAAATTTGCTCCAAATAATGACATTATTCTATGACCTCCTAAGTGTCTAAATGGTGATCTATCCCTGGCCTGCACATAGCTGAACCCACCAGATGATCATTGTCATCCATGATGGTCTTTTATTGCGAGCTGCAGGTTACCGGCAAACAATAAAAGATGCCAAATTAAAATATATTTAAAGCAGTTAATATTTATTTCAATAGCCTCCGGAACACACACACGGCTTAAAATGGCTGAATCAGATGCTGAGAAACAAAGTGGGGTAGTGAATAGTGACTGAGTATTCCTCTGCATGTGCTGCAAGAATTGGATTCCACAGCGATGGGAAGTTTCTGAATCATTACGAGAGGCTATTAGTGGACCAAATGCTATTTTTACATCAGTGTTTGTTGGCTCTCCGGGGCTTGTGGAAGCTAGCTGAGCAATATTGGCCGATTGTTCTGTGTTTTCCACCCCCAACTGACACTCTCAGCACCCTGCACCCACCACCTGACATCCCCACCACTTGGCACTCCCAGCACCTTTCACCCCATAGCATTCTCTCCCCTTTTTAAATGACACACCCTATCAGTGGGGTTGAGGGGCCAGTGCTCACCAGGTCTCCACCACATCTTCAGCCGCTCCACCCTGACATGGCAGGCACAGACCCATTTCTCTAGTTTCCAGCTTCCAGAAGGGATGGGGGCAGAACAGCCCAAGAAAGAGTCCTGAGCCAGCCACAAAAAAAGAGTAAAAACATACGGTAGAGGCAGAGCGATCTACAGTTTGCCTCTTATGAGACCAGCCGGAGCGGCCATTTTGGCGAAGACCAAACTGCACAGGGCTCTGTGAAGGGGACTAAGTGAAAATGGCTCGTGTAGAGAAGACGGATTTCTGTATATAGGATACCCCTGTTTGCCTGACGTGCTGTGTCCGGGTCTCAGGTGCTATATAACCTGGGCACAGCCTTCTAAAACCGGACTGTACGGGTCCATCCCGTACGTGTGGCAACCCTATTGTAAGAGTTCATGTGTGAGGATGAAGGCCTAAAATCATGTCCCAGGTAACGGCTTGCTTTCATAAAAGAGGCAGACATGTTGTAAATTGGTGTGAAAGCATTTTCTAAAATGTCGTTTGTGCTTTGCTAGAAGATGAAAACATGAGGTGGCCTGTGTTTGTGAAAAGCTATGAAGACTTCCCATCACCTTCTATATTTAGGGAGATGTGTAATCAGGGCAGGAGTGGTGATTAAATGTTGTTGTCTTGTCCTTTTTAAACCCTTCACCAAATCTACAAACCATCTAATCATTCTCTGTTAGAGTCAGTAAAACGGTCAAAGAGGAACATACACTGCAAACATTGCCAGGGGAGTAAGTACCGGCAGTGTAGCCGCTGCTCCTGTCCCAGGTCACAGATCAGTGGGGAGCCCACAGAGATCCAGACCCATTCTGGCAGTGGCTTCACAACCTGGCATTATCACCCCTGCTCTATCCTCCACCCTGGCCCCACCTGCTTCTTCTCCATCCTCAATATGGGGGGCCAGTAAGATCTAGTCCCGGGGCCAGCCCGAGACAAAAACTATTGCACCAGGGCCCATAAGTTCCACCTCCAACAGTTTGTCATACACTTTTTTAAGTTGTGACAATTTCTGGTAAAATTGCAACAAACTACATGGCATAGAGGTAATTTACTTTTCTGCTAGAAATACATTTTTAAGTTGAGTACTCGTAAATATTAAGTTGCTCCAATTATTATTAGTTTTTCAAGTCACATACCTAATTGCTACAATTCTGACAATTTTTTTAAGGTTAATAAGCAGTTAATCAAGTTGGCCCAACTTGATTTTCTGTATTAGGCTGGCCATAGATCATTTGCTTTTCTTTCCTTCAGCCATCAACACACACCACACACCACACACACACACACACTCTTTATGCAACGCTATTGTGCTTTTGACAGCGAACAAGAAAAAATTTTGGTTGGTTAATCCGACCTGGCTCTACATCAATCGAAATTTGTCCTGTACCAGCGACATTTTGTTCTATGAGATGCTTTTAGTTTTTTTTATACTAGCTTTCACATATGATTTCATTCAACAATACCATTGTTAAGCAAGTAACTAACTTTTATTCCACACAACAGTTGTGTATTTGAACATTTAAGATGTATGCCATTATTTAAGGCCTAACATAATTTAAACCCACAGTGTCAAACAAACTAAAAGGGCATAAAATGGGTTTAAAGGTTAAGTTCACCCATTAAAAAAACATAAATGCAAAAAAATAAAAAATACAAGTGTAGCGCTCACCCCCGAAGGAGCCGCTGATTATGAACTTAGGCTCTCCTACCTGTTTTGCCAGCCACCGGCCCCTTTCCTTGATCCAGAAAGCAACACCGACACTCCGGAACAGAACAGGCTCAAGTCATAGTGCCTTTTCAGTATTTATACAGGATCAAACAGGAGAGAGGGTTTGGGATTTGTAAGGATACACGGGTAATAATTCAGAGGACTGCGTTTTCTCCCGTAGCAATGGCTGGATTCAGTAGTACAATGGTCCTGTCAGAGCGACCAGCAATGTAAGATAGCACAGAGGACAGCCAGGATAGTCCAGGACCTAGAGAGAGAGAGAACCATTTCTCTACTTCTAAAGGAACAACTGGCTTCTTTAGCAGAGCACCTGGGAATAGGGCGAGGGATCTCTTTACAGGGTAAACCCCCTGGGAATAGGATGAGGGGTCTCTTACAGGGTAAACCCCCTGGGAATAGGGTGAGGGATCTCTTTACAGGGTTCCAGACGGTAGCTCTCACCAGCTCCTCTGCGACACTCCTCGATAAGTACATTCCACCTCCAGCCCAGTTTCTATCGGGTCTCCTTTCAGCTGCATCTGAAATCTCTGGGCCCTCGGCATCTGCCACTTGCTGAGGTGCATACCAGATATCCAATAGTAACTTCGGCCTCTAGGCCCCCCAACACCTGCCACGTGCTGAGGCCTAGGCCAGGCATCTATATCACACAGGCCTCCTCCCATGGAGGGCCCATGGGGCGGAGAGAGTTCTGGACAGTGTCCCCAAACCTTTTATCACCTGCCCTCCTCCATACCTCTGAGTCATCCTACTCAGGGATTGGTTAGGGTCAGGTGCACAGTCAGTCTGGGGATGGATCCTCCTTTACTGTATGCCGAGTCCCCAACCCAGCAACAGGGGGAAGCAATCAATCCAGCAAACTCAGGGACACCTGTAGAATGCAGAGCTCAGAATAAACAGCATCCAGACTGGTTACAGTCCAGATATACACTAGATTTGATAAGCGTCATACTAGGGGGCGCCACACAAGTCAAAAAAAAAATGAATGTACATTTGCTATTTTCATTGCAATGTCGGGCTCCTGGAGCCTCCCAGCATAGCTGTCTGCCTGCACCTCCGTATGCAGGAAGAAACTACAATCTCCAAAACACAAGATGTCATCTGCGAATAGCATGAGGAATAGCTGTGGAACGTGAAGGTTCTTCAGAAAATACTATACTTGAGACCCATTTACTTTTGCACCTTCTTTCAGTCCATCAAGTTTGAGGAACAGTTTCTGAAAACATTTCAAAAGTGTATTTAAATTCCTTGGGATAGTTCAGATTCAGAGCATGTATTAGGCCCATCATAGCAAAGCATAGCATCTTGGGATATTAAACCCCTCCCAGGATTTTGGTCCCCCAGAATGGTTGCTTTTATATGTGGTCCTATCCTGAGGTGGGCTGGTCACGGATGATGGCAATTTTTCATCACTTGAAGGTCAAGGTCTGCTTCAAACTAAACTGCCTTCTGTTCCTCTTTCCTAGTCTTCCTCAGGAGGCCATAACGGGCATAATCCTCTTCCACCTCCCACGTCGGGGAGGCTGCTCAATGTCCTCCTCCTGAGGAAGATGGCACCACGGCAAATCTCCTCCTCCACTACCGCTGTACCAGGTAGAGCCTCCTGCGTCCGTGTCTGGATAAGGCTAGGAAAAGATGAACGGTGATATTCTGCAAGGTGTAGCTGTCGTAGAGTATACAGCCTATGAAGAAAACATGTTAGGCCCGTAGGAGAGATCTAAGCAGGCCTAAAAACCACGTAAGATTGCATACAGAAAATAAAACAAACCCCAGGAATCATGTGGCTACCTAAGAAGAACAGACATGCATGCGTGAATCCTGAGCACAAGTACTACGAGGGTGTAACCGGCGCATGTCATGATAAAAGGAATACATAAATAAACACACTGCTATACAGGTTAAAACATTTTCTGTAAATAAATTTTTTTTTAAAATAATGCACCAATTTTTTCGGAGCTGATCCCGCCCCCGGTTTTTTAAGTCGGCCCAGCGTTTACGGATCTGGTTTTTGGCGCGGTCTTTTCCAATTTCTTTTTTAAATGCAGTCGTACTCATTTTTGTAAAAGATCCGTACAAGCTCCACCATCTCCTCGAAGGACATGGCGCTTG